>NW_026099575.1:314708-344507 GCF_025091365.1 Daktulosphaira vitifoliae
TATTCAAATAGTTGAAGTTGCTTAGTATGTCGAGAATTGGGTTATAAGCAACGGAAAACTCGAAAAGCTTGTTCAACTTGCCTATTTGCAATGAACACTCAATAAACAAATCATTTTTCGAAACTNCTCAATAAACAAATCATTTTGCGAAACTTGCAATTAACAAAAAACCTAAATATGTCATAATACTTTCTAAATATGCAAAAATAACATTTTTGTTCTCTTAATATTTGTATCTATTTTAATGATGTCCAGTAAAAATATTTATCAATGGTAATTTAACTTTTTTTTGTATCAATAAAACCTACATTTAAATACAATATATAGAGGTACCCAGGTACCTACTACGTCCTTATAAGGTGTAAAATTAACAACGCTATTTTAAGTACAATAAATTATATACTTTTCAAATACAAAATATAAATTTGTTAACTATACGTGCTATTTAGAGATGTCACAGAAGGACTAACCATACATACTAAATATTTAGAAGAAAAATAAATTTAAAAACTGGAAAGGTACCCGGGTACCTTTCCAGTCACATAAGGGTTAACAATGGATAATTTAGAATATGTGGTTTAATACTTGTCTTGCTTAGCAAACGGAGCTACTCGTAACCAAGTCTCAAACCTAAAATTACGCACATCAGATAGTGCCGCATATCAATTAGACAACACCTCCCTCTAAGTTATATGATACTTAATGAATTATCAAATTAATCAATTACTTTAAAGTAGAGGTGAATAAAAAAAGTTAAATTTTTTAAATAAAATATGTTTTTAATTTTAAAAATAGAACAGTATGTATAATAAATAATTCATGTATCAAAAATAACTAATTAATAATAATAATTTTTTTTTAAAATTTAGAGTATCAAACAATTAAAGAAAAATTAATAAAATAAAATTACTCATAAGTAAATGCTATGATATATATATAATTAATCAAACTTAATATGTGCTGTACGCATATTATCAACTGTCCCTTCCACAATCAAATTTCTGTCGTCATAATACCGTAGTAAACTTTTCCACGTAGGGTTTTTAACCAAAAAGTTAGCGTTACCAACTAAAAAAAGACCAAACTTTGCACGCGTAAGTGCCACATTTAGCCGACGGACACAGTTCAGGAAACCTACGACGTTTCTCTCGTTCGAGCGGACACACGATATAATAATGTACTCCTTTTCACGGCCTTGAAAAGCGTCCACACTACTGACTTCCACCCCTTTGTTCTTGTTTAGAATTTGTTTCAAAAGTGATCGCTGTCCTTCATATGGAGTTATAACACCAATTTGATTTTGAGTAGCTCCTTTGCTAAGGAGTTTGGCTACTAGTTGTTCAACGACTTTCGCCTCTCCATAGTTCAAGAAAGACGTGCCCGATCGCGATTTTCGTTCGTTGGCATCGGAAGAGTAAAATACCATCGGCACATTTGGGTTAGGCCACGTGAAATCAATCGACCCAGTTCGGTCGCTACAAGTTACGCCGTTCCTAATCGTACTCTCGTACATAGTTTGTGAAGCGTACTCGCTGATCTCGGGGTGCATTCTGTACTGTACAGTTAAACGAACTGGTTGTAGGCCAGCAGCTACCAATCTCTCGAACAGAGAACGATGCAGACCTCCGTTTCTAGTGTCCGGACACGTAACAACCGGCCCCAACTGACAGTGGTCACCTATTAACACCACTTTTTTGGCTCCGTGGGTGATTGGAATGATGCATTCCGGTTCTAAGCCTTGAGCGCATTCATCCACGACCACCGAAGAAAAATTGATTTTTTCTAAACGGTTGTCGCCGGCGCCGGAGCAAGTTGTGCACACCACTCGACAATTCGCTAGACAGTCGATTTCCGCCATTCTTCTCAGATAATTGTAGTCCCTTCTCTCATTTGGGCTCAACTCGACACCTTGATCAATCTGCCCTTGAAGAGTTTTAAATTCTGAATGACCAGCAAGCTTTTTAATTTGTTCACTAAGATATATATTTGAAAGATCACTTTTAACCGTCTCTTTCGTTTTTTTCACAAGTCTCACGACATCGATGCCTGTTTTAGCCACGGCATTTGCCAAGTTATCAACAGCGTTGTTCGACGGTGCACAAACTAATACGGTTCCGGACTTGGACAGATTGTATACAATATTGGCACAAGTAACCGTTTTTCCAGTACCGGGAGGCCCTTGGATTAGAGAAACTGGCGTGCGTAGGGCATGGCTCACAGCAGACAGCTGTGACTCATTCAAACCAGGTAAATTGGGAGCTAATAGGCTGTTATCTGTCAGATTTTCGTCACGTTCGGGTGAATGTTGTTGTTGACGTCCGAGCAACATTGATCTTACTTCAGGTGAAACAGATTCGTACTTGTAAGAAAAAGTAGCAAGTGCCGCTTCCATCCGAGTGTAAGGGGTTTTATCAAATGACTTTTTTAAAGTTGCCGGTGTCCCAATTGGCAAGTCGATTGAAAAATTTACTTCTACATCAACAACGCTCATGAACTGGTCGAAGTTCGTAACAATTCCTTTTATGGCGTTGGTCATTTTTGGACTTGAAATCCATAATTCTTCGTCAACTACAAATACATTATTTTTACTACTCATTTGAAAACGTACTTTTGATTTTTTATTGTAGTTTTGAGAGCTAACGATTTTGCATTCAAACGAATGTTTTTCGCCCAGTTTTAAATTGTACGAGCATTCAGCACTTATTAATGGCTGGAAAAAATGCCCGTATTTTTTTGACGAAGAAAATACACAGGGGATATTTGTTGGAGGGACAGTTGAATGCGGAGAACATGGCGATGGTAGTTTATCATCTTCAGCGTTCAGTTCATTAATTTGTATGACTTTTGTTTCCGTTTTCTCAAAAAGTGTACAGTAATCAATAATTTTCAACAGTGTTATGACAACAGCACAATACATTGCCATTGTCCTGATGAAGTCATTTTCTGTAATGAAATAAATTCCACACCAAAATACGAGATGGTAAATTTTCCACATAACCTTTGACTGCATACTGGTAGCAAGAGATGTTCTTGATGTATTTAATTAAAAAAAATTTAAGCACTTAGTATGAAGTTAGAATAACGAAAAATTGTCACGTTTATATTTAATTTAAAAAAGGTTACATTTTGAAAGTGTTCCACTCCTTTTATATGAAAAATTTTGTCATATAGTGGCCAGCAAAAAAATAAAAAAGTATTCTTTTTGGCCAACATCACTTTTTTAAGGAGCCAAAAAAGTGTTCTAAAATAACAACTAAGTAAAAAAAAATTTTTTGATTTATTAATTATTTATTTTACAACAAACATGCAGTTTGATCGAGGCTTTAAATTATGCAGTACTAATCTAAACTTTGAATAAAACAAGCTTTTCAAATTAGAAAATAATCAATTCATTAAATCTAATTTTAGTATAATAAACACCTAGCAAAAAATATTTGTTTATTTTTCTTCATGGTAATATGATNCCTAGCAAAAAATATTTGTTTATTTTTCTTCATGGTAATATGATTTCTAATTAATTTAAGGGAATTTTTCAAATATTTTACTTATATAGTTTTTTTACACTAAGTTTTGCTTTAGAAAGTTAACGAATTAGCAATATTATTAAAATAAAAAAAAATTTTAACTTTTAATAAATCTTAAAAAATATTGTTTTTATTACAAAAAGTGAATTTCATGTTGTTTAATTGCTTTGTCATGTTTTTGCATTCAACTCGTAAACATTATGTTTTAGTATGTTTTCGTAGAGAATAAGCCTACTTTATTTAAACCTTTAGTATGTTTTTATTCAATATTAAAATAATTTAATTTCGAAAGTGAAAGTAGATTGTACATCTATTTTAAAACCACAAGGGTTTTCTTTATAAAGAATCTTTTAAAAATTACATATTTTCATTTTTAGTAGGTGTAAAATTCATATCAAACAACATATCAATTAATACTTGAAAAGTTATATTATTAGTACTATCTGCTAAATAAACTGAATCATTAAAATTCAAAGTGGTATAAAATAAATTAAATCAAATGAATTTTCGCAAAATTCCATCCAAATTTGATGAAAGTATGCTATTAACTCTGTCAAATATTTATTATGTTAATTAAATGGAGTTAATTTTAAATTTTAACAAGAATATAAATTTTTCAGTTGTTGCTATAGAATAAGCCAATTAAAATTAATAAAAAATGTATACAAACCAAATTGTATGATTTATAAAATGTCATAAATTTTGTAATATTTTTTGATAAATGTTAGTAATAAAAAAAAATACAGTTGTAAAGTTAATGTAAAATAATTTTAATATTTATTTTATTATATTCAACAAAGTTAAATAAAATAAAGGTCATAAGACATAAGAAATTAAACTTATTAATTTTTTTTTACTTTTTTAAAGTCGAAAAAGTAATTTTTAAATTTGAGTTAGCTTAAATAGCCAATTTTTTAGCTTCGATGCGATTTTTTTATATGTAAATACTAATTTTTAATAATATTAAAACTTAGAAGTGATAGAAAAAGTCTAATTGCAGATTTGAATACATCGCGAAAAGTTGATTGTAATATTATATTATTACATATAATATTAACATATAATATGATGTTATCATTTGTACATGTATGTCACATATCATGATTATACAAGATCACCAAAACAGGGTTCTCTTATTTAAGATACAAAATAACCCTTTAATTATACAATAAAATCTCCCTCTTGTAGAAATTATTAAGTAACGCCTACACGCAGGGACCCTCTTTTAATTAACCAATTACAATACAAAGCCTCAGCTTCTAGGATCACGGTAGAGATCGCTGGGCTATCCCCTTCACACTATAAAAAGCCATTTTTCCCCATCTAAACCAGTTCTTTTGACGATTTTAAAATACACAAAATCTACGACACTCTACTCAAGATTTCACTCTCCGGGACTTAGTCGATTTTTTAATTAATTTGGACTTAGAATATTTTTCTTTAAAACTAAATGACACTTAGAAATT
Source organism: Daktulosphaira vitifoliae (assembly GCF_025091365.1). Classification (NCBI taxonomy): domain Eukaryota; kingdom Metazoa; phylum Arthropoda; class Insecta; order Hemiptera; family Phylloxeridae; genus Daktulosphaira; species Daktulosphaira vitifoliae. The sequence goes on from NW_026099575.1 coordinate 319,699, forward strand.
TTAAAGTGAATTTTGTTTTGGTGAATCTTTTAATTTAATTTAATTTGTTCAATCATTAATAATATTTTATTTTTCTTGTTATGAAAATAAACATCAAATAATATTTTAAACATTATATTTTTTTTAAATTATTTTATTTTAATAATAAATCCAACCTAAATTTAGATATTCATTTAATAATAAAAACTTATTGTGAGCTTTTCTTATTGGGTAGCTAGTCTCGTTACTAATGTCTTTGTTTTAACAAACATCGCGCCGGCAGACAGAGCTAAAGGTCACAATCTTCTCAATTTAAATTGAGATTTAAATTTATTTGACTAAGTGTATTGCAACTCTATACTTATTGGGTAGCTAGTCTCGTTGCTAATGTCTTTGTTTTAACAAACATCGCGCCGGCAGACAGAGTAAAGGTTGCAACTAGACATTGTTCTAGAATTAGGTATATTAGGTTAGAATATATTTGTAAGCCTATGCGTATTGGGTAGCTAGTCTCGTTGCTAATGTCTTTGTTTTAACAAACATCGCGCCGGCAGACAAAGTAAAGGTTGCAACTAGACATTGTTCTAGAATTAGGTATATTAGGTTAGAATATATTTGTAAGCCTATGCGTATTGGGTAGCTAGTCTCGTTGCTAATGTCTTTGTTTTAATAAACATCGCGCCGGCAGACAACGTAGAGAAACTTACGAATATATTTGCAGTGTTTAATTTTTGTCTTGGTTATTATTGTGCCGCATCCTTTCAAGGTGCTTTATTTTAGCACCGGGACACATTGGGCCACCACAATTCTGCCTTGATAAATTTTTTACATAGATATAGATATTTCTGAATCTTGTTTTGGCCAGGCCAGAGGAAAATTTAAGAAATATTGGTATCGGTCTCTCAATAAAATATACTCTCTAAAAAATACTTATTCAACAGACGTAAAACAAATCAATAAGTAAAGAAAATTAAAATTGTATTTATAATAAAATACAGAGTGTTTAGAATCAATCACAAGTAAGACCAGTTGTAGACTTTGTGTAATTAAATCATATTATTTAAAGTCTTGAGTCGTTTTTTGTAATCAATTATATAGACTATATTACATATAGTGTAAANGTTTTTTGTAAGCAATTATATAGACTATATTACATATAGTGTAAATCGTATACGTAGTGCGTTTAATACGGAAATCAACACTGGATTACTTAAAATATTATTGTATCACACAGGACGTAAGTACAATTTAACCTATGCTTTCGAACTTCCAACAATCTATTGCGTGATAAACCATTAATAATTAATGAGAGAAACAATTAATGAGAAAATTAATTTAAATAAAATTGAAGACAATTAAATCTACATTAAAATTACAAAAACTTATAACAAATAATGATTACAATAATTTACTAAGAGCAACCATAATTTTCCTTTCACTCTCTCTAATTTTCTATCACTCTCTTTTTCTTTTCTTTCTTTTTATTTTTGGTTTATTACATGATTTAGAATGGTATATTTTTGTTACTGATGAANAAAAGTTGATTTAGAATGGTATATTTTTGTTACTGATGAAAGTTCCTTGTAGTTCAGTGCATTTATTTATAGTAACAAACAGTTTTTATTGAAATTTATTGTATCAAGCCCTTAAAATTTTTATACACGTAAAAATAAAGCAAAATACAACTTCTTTATTATTTTTATAATTTCTTCGTGTAAATTATAATATTACATTATTGAATATCAATTTCATACTAAATTTAATAATTATAATTAGTATTTATTCATATATTATATTTTAAAATCAAAGAACTACTAATCAGGATATAATTAAAGAAATAAGAGTTGATGTTGCTTTTGGAATAATCCACCAATTTCTCTAAATGAAACACTATCTAATGATTTGCATCGAAGCGTTTCTTATGATAGTGATTTTAATCACTGTCAGATATCATCTATACTTGTCCCATCTATGCCTTGTCTACACTGTGCCTCGACCCCACTGTGCTACCGTTTTTTTAAATAATTTTTCACCGTAATTATATTTTTCGCGGTTATTATAATATTAAATTAGAAAAAATAAATTATATATAGTTTTAATAAAATGAATTGTTGTTATGAATATAATTATATCATAATATAATTATTTTAAACCTAATACAGTTTTAGTATAAATTGTAATTTAAGCCATACAATTCATTTTTTTTTTTACTTAAAATATCTTTTTAATTCAATTTTTAGTCTATATTATGAATTACATTAGACAACTATAACTCACAAATTTTTAATCAAATTTACGTTCAATTTAATTTTAGTGTATAATGGAAAACTCAATGACCAAATCTCATTGTTCAACGATTACGACAAAAAAAAAACATTATTGGCCAAAAGCTCTCATTAAAATTTTCTGTTTTAGCTAATTTTTTATATTTTCAAAGTGTGGACAAAAAACTAATATCTATTAGTCAACATCTTTATTTAATGCCATTAATACAGGTGTGATCGAAAACTGACTCATAACACTTAAATGTAAAATAGTTTTACAAATCGCCGAAAAAATTGGTTTAGACGGGGAAAAATGGTTTTTTATAGTTCGAAGAAGGTAGCCCAACGATCCCTACCGTGATCTTGGAAGCTGTGGCTTTCTATTCTAATTGGTTAATTATAATGAGAGTGAAAAAACCTGTGTGTTGGGTTGGATTTTACCATAATTAACTGGATATTTTGTATTTTAAATGAGATAACCTTGTTTTGGTGATCTTCTATAATCATAATATGTGACATACATGTACATATGATAACATCATATTATACGTTTATATTATAAGTAATAATATAATATTACAATTATATGCTAACCGTCATAATGTATTACGTGTTCTATTTTTAGCTTTTATATACTGTGACTCAATCATAAAAACAATTCCATCGCTCTTGTACACGTAAATTAAATTATAGTTTAAACTACTATTCATTTAATTTGTTCAGCCGTTTTAACTTTGCATGGCTTCTACGCATCAACTGAAATAAAACAAATTAATACAGAATTTAAAGCAGATCTTATTAATAGTTGACTCACAATAATCAAATATTAAAAATATTTTTTTTGAAATTGATAGGTAGCCATAATTTGAATACCATTTTTGAGGGTACTAAATGTATTTTCTCCCTTTTCTAAAAAATACTTTAAACAATAGCAATATAATAATTTTCTTACATTTTTTAGGTGTGGCTAGTCCCTGGTGGCATCGGTGCATTGATAATTAATCATATAATAATGCGGAGTATTCCTAAAATTTTACTTATTCTTATCGATGAATATTAAATATATTTTTAATAAATATATATTCAAGTACAATTGATTTCGATTTTGTTTTTAATATTTTTTTTTTATTTTTTTTTTTTATTCAAATAACTTTATAAAATTTACATCTATACAAAATATATGCATAACCGTAAATGGGTTAACAGAAGAGAAAAAAAAATTACAACATGACTTGAATAGCATGCAGTAGGGGGGCACCCAATGGAGCTACCTACTTTGAATTTTGTTTTTTGATTTCATTTTTTTTTTTTTTCTATAGGAGGTCTCTACACCATTTTCTTTTTAATCTTCTTGGCGGATTGTCGGGAATGTGCTTTGAATAGAGGTATCGAATTCATTTGAAAATATTCAAATCTTTTTTTTCTCCTCTATTATAATAGGTACTGTATAAATTAATTTGATTTGTAAATTTTAGATAGTGCACGGCCTTTGGTAAATCTACAATATTTTCACTTCTGTTGTACGCACGATGTGTTGACAGTTTTGTGCTGCTGGTTTTCTTTTTAGCCTATGCATACCCTCCCTTACTGTTCGCCATTCCTCCAAAACAGGCACGTAGCCAGAAAATATTTATTGGAGGGGCCAACAATTTTGGGCCCTTGTATCATTTTCCATAATTTGTTTCCCATGAAAAGCTTGTGAGGGGGCTCCCTCCACTCCTCCTGAGACAATATCCCATTCTATGAATCTTACAAGTTCAAAATTTTACCATTGGTTGGTTAAAAACAAATTGTTTTCGTATAAAGTATACTAATTATTACAGTATTATAAAAAACCCAGCACAGGGGTGTCGCGGCACAGTGGTGACGTGGCATAGTTGGATCAAGTATAATGATATCTGACAGTGATTAAAATCACTATAAAAAAAAAAACGCTTCGATGCAAATCATTAGATAGTGTTTAATTTTAAAAAATTGGTGGATTATACCAAAAGCTACATGATTTGCTAGTTCCTTATTAATATCCTGATTAAGATAAAGTATGACGAATGAAAGAGGGATTATTTAAAAATATTATTTCTCATAAGAAAATTATGTTGATCCATACATTTTTTAAAAAGTTATAGCATTTTAAAGTAATATATGTAAAAAATAAAATCTTAAAAATAAGAATTTTCACACAAAAATAGCATTTGGTAGCCATTTTCCCCGTTAAGACAAAATAAAGTCCGAAATTTTTTTTTTTCATAATAAAGTACATTATTTTTAATTTAAGATATATATAAAAAGAGTCAGACTTTCCGGAACACTTTCAAAAGTTAAGTTGAAAATGTTAATTTTTTGTGAAAAATTTGTCATTTTAAATCCCTTCCTGTGGGCAGGAAAAGGGTTAAATTTATAAAAATAATACACCAAATGATAGGTAAAGACATTAAGCATCTATAAAAAAAAATTATATTGATATGTTCATTTTTAAAAAAGTTATGACAATTTTTAGTAAAAAAAATTGAAAAAATTTCGAAAATTAGCGATTTTTAAATTTGTAATTTTTTTGGAGGTTTCCACCATTTACGGGGAACGAGGGAAATTTTTTCAATTTTTGAGGATAATGTCTTCGACTAAATACGATTTGTGATCTTTTGACGTATCGTTGAAAGAAATCAGTTCGGTGAGAGCTGAGAAAATGTGGTAACAGACACAAAAAAAACACATCATAGTAAAACCAATACCTTCTCAGCTTCACATCGAAGCTAAAAGAAATGATGATACATAAGTCAACATTTCTAGGAAATGAAGTACTCTTTCTAATGTTTTAGGCAATATTATTTGTCAAGTTAGTATATTAAATTTAAATGAATGTTTTTGCCAATGTTGAGTGTTACTATAGTTACACGGCGGGAGGTAAAGAAATACATAAGATACGTGTGTATCCTTTTCGGACACGCCTATCTAAGTTTTGAATAATGGTTATCCTTTTAGCACATCTTCAGTAAACCACTTGTTTTTCTATGGATCTCATTCCTCGTATAGACACATGAAGTAATTAAAAATATCTACTATGTAATTGTGACCATATTGTTTTTTTTTTCAGTATTATATTAACATTATACAAAAATATATAATGTAATACTTGATTGACATAAAAATTGCCTGCAAAACAAGTCAATATTAAAATGCTTTCAAAAATAGCTTCCTTTACAAATACATAAAAGATAAGGATTTAAAATTTAAATGTAACTCATATACAAAGCGATCTATTTTGGATTAGACATTCGTTTTCTGAGAAACAATAAAATATTTTTTAAAAGAATAATTATTTGGTACAAATACGCTACAATATTATGCAGTCAAATAATTTTTTTTAATTCTTTCAAGGCTAAAATGTCTAAACTTAAATTTCCTTAAATAGAATCATTTTTTATCAACTTGGTAATATGAAAGTAATAAATTACAAACAAATGTAGTCTTGAAATTATTTTATCCTATTGTTTGTTCGTCTGTTACAGTACGATAAAGTTTTATAATTTAAGATCAAATTGCAAATGATATTTCATTGTTGAGAAAACAAAAGTCTTTATTTTTACATTTTGTTGTAAAAACTTGATTTTATTAATACATGTTACATTATACAATATAATATATGTAAATGATATTAATGATTTCCCAAGGTTGCAATGTATGACACACGTGTATTTAAATTTAAATTGTGTCGTCGGTAGTGCCCCAACGTAGACACAAAGGTTTATTAAAGTTTTATATATATATATATATTGACGNAAAGTTTTATATATATATATATTGACGATGAGTTCGCCGTTCGAGCTCTTCCCGAGTCCTCCCGTTGGATAAACTGATCAGCCCCAATCTCTCTAATTAGTGGACTACTAAAGGGGTAGAGTTTAGACCCGTCAGCACAGTCTAGCTCAAAAGTAGCAGACTGAAGGGTGGCTCCTTGTCAGCCACCAGCACAACTACCTTTTTACTATACCCACTAAAGGACGGTTAATCCCAAACACTAGCCAGCTCGTACACTAATTATTAAGATTGACTAAAGGACCAGCAGTCCAACCTAGACTCTAGCCGCACACACACACACACACACACACAATTTCGATGCCACCGTGAATATTAAATATTTGCGCTAAATCCAGATTTTTAAATAGTTTTTTTATTTACGAAATGTATTAAACACAAAAGTCAAATAAAATATAATATAATAATTTAACACAAAATTAATTAAATCTTATAAAAAAAAAAGGTATAAAATTATTCTTACGTTAATGACCTAACCCGTAACTCGACGTTTCTTCTACAAAAACGTCCAGTCTCGTCTCGCTCCGTATCGTTCCGTGTCGACCCCCTATACTTTTCATGTTTCCCTTTTATATTCTTTTTCCCACCATTATTAATTTGCTTACCCTGCATTTCCCTTTTATATGGAATTATTTTATTGCTTAAGAGTTCAAAAATTGCTTACTACTATTGTAAGGCTTTTATTATACTATAATATTATACTATAATTTATTATACTAAAATCGACGTAATTCAATACTTCCTCATCTAATTACTACAATTGTTTTCCGCGAGTCAAGAAATTTGATTGATTTTAACTTTGTTAAATGCAAGTTCGATATAATTACTGGTGCGTTTATCTATCAAAATGCATTTATAATTTCCCCACATCAACCTGTTATAATTTTTTTTCTAAAAAATTAACACATGAAGTAGTATCTTATATAAGGAATTCACATAATTAATATCTAAGTAACGGTTGATTTTGTAAATCGAATAAAATGGAGTTTTCTATCTAAATTCAAACTTACTAACTTATTTGTTAGTAAAATAATCAATAACAAGTACAATTAAATTTATAAGTATATTGCATTCAGACTAAAAACTTATTTACACTATTTATTGTATTTGCAAATGAAAAAATATTGTGTTTAAAATATACTTTTCTTATTTAGTATATATTTTTGATATTGAAATTTATAAAATGAATTAAATTATAATTAAAATGTATAAATACATTTAACTTTTTGAGAAGCTACAAATTAATTTTCAGGCAGTCTAAGATCTATGTTTTTCCAATTTAGTAGCCTAAGTCCCTTAAACACCAGTGCCGATTTGGGAGAATTATTTAAATATAAAGAATAGTTGAAAAATTGGTATAGGAATTCACTTTATAGAGAAATTCTAAGATGAGTCTTCCGAGTTTCTCATTGGAAACAAATAATGAAAATTATTTGACACTCCAAAGTTATTGACCTCCTTAGTAAAAATGTACACTATATTCTCGAAATATTTATGTAAATAAAGTAATTAATTTCTAAAAAATAAATAGATAATCTAAAAATTTTCTTTTTCTATGTGTATTCAAACTTTTGGCATGTACTGTACAGCCCAGATTAAGGGGGACGAACGCCCCGGGGCCCATCTCGAAATTTACTAGCCTAGTCATGAATAATGACAGAGTTTATCAGAGTTTTTTTTTTGTTCGTCACTTTTTATGGTACCAATATTTTCCATAGGGTAGCCATCTCAAGGTACAGCTTCGGGCACCATTTGGTCTTAATCTGGCTTTGTATAACTTATTAAATGCAGTTAGTGTATTTATTATCGAATCACACTCTAAGGAAATCTTAAAAATATAATATCAAGGTTACGATTTTCACTAAATGTATTTATTAGTTCAAATACATTATAACTTGAGTTTATAATAATGTGACCAAGGGTTTAGATCCATAGTATTATTTCTCGATATCCAATGGCCGATATATGAACATAGTTGAAGTACCAATACAAAATAGACTACTCCACTCTGATAATTGCTCTTAAAAATCGTACTAATACACTAATTTACCTACTACTTTAGAGCCAAACTGTAACATAAGTCATAAGCGCAAACTAGAGTAGCTTAAAGAGTCTTAGTCACTCCAATTTTAAATTTAACACCTACAAAATTAAAAAAAAAACATGTATAATTATATAAAAAGAAATTTCAGAGAGCGAAGTTAAATATATTATTAAATCCCCTCCAAAAATTTATTGAAATTATTGAAAAGTAGAATTTTTCGTAATTTTATCTCATATAATAAATATACTCTAAAGTTTTCAAATATAAACTGATATTTTTGACAAATACTTTATTATGTACACCAAATATAAAAAAAAAAATTTCGTCTTACTTTTTTTATAATTATAATTTTTTGTAAAAAAATGATTATTATCACTGAAAATATTATTCACTAGATAATTTAAAAGTAGCATTGACGTTTAATTGTTAAATAATACCACAAATTTTCTATATTTGCGTAAATACAAATTTTTTAAGTACATTTTAATAGACATTATTTACCCAATACTGTAAATTTGACCGAAAATAAAAATTGTGTATTTTTATCTAATTAAAGAGAAGAGTACCATTTACTAGTATAAAAAAGGAAGACGTATTATCTCAGTTATCGTATTGTTTATGAAAAATAATTTTTACAAAATGTTTCAATTGTATTTATTTTCTTTACTTTTTATTTATGATTCTCTTAATTTTAGAGTAACGGCCATAACTGTTAGTGAATTTAATACTTTGGTGCAACACACAGCGTGGAAAAAATTAACAGAGCATCAAAATGCTAATCAAATTACATTCTTTGGTCAGAATTTTAAAAATGAAGTTGAATATTTTACATTAAGTACATTATTTGATGGCGATAAAATAATTACAGAAGAGAATTTTAACGATAGAGTATGGAAATTTCATTTGTTATTGAGCGTTCACTATGCTCTTGATCTACAACAACTAATGAAATTAACAACATTTTTAAAGATAAAATGCACACATTTTTACAATAAAAAAAAATGTCTAGAAAGTTTGGTTGAAAAATATCAAAGCTTTTGCACAGAACTTAAAAAGATGAACAACTCATTATTATATTTTTCTGAAATGGTTAAGTTACCACCAACGAGTGCTAATGATATATTTTTTAATGAAATTTATCTTACTTTAAATACTTTGATACAAATAGGAGAAAAAGAACATCTTACAGCAGATGATGATTTTAGTAAAAAACTTTTGTATGCACAAGGAAGAATTGGTGACTTTTTTGACAGCCATGTTCAATCTATAGATTTTTTTAGAAAATGTACAGGACGTATTTATTTTCATAATAATATTGGTATACGAGAAATAGACGTAGAAAGTTATTGTACAATTATCACGAATCTTTTTGAAAGTAACAGTAATTACGGTTTTCAATATGATCCAAATACTCTTGCTGTCACTCTAAAAAACTTAACAGACAACAAGCTAAAATTTGATTGATAAATAATAATATTGTAATTATCTATTATATTTGATAATAAACTATTTCAAATTATTATATTTTAATTTATTTGTATATTTAAAAAATATTTAATTGGCATAAACCACTAGAAAATACTTTAATTTGTTAAAACTAAAATAAAATATCCCATATTTTAAAAAGAACTTATACACCATTCGTTATTTATTTTTAGAGTTCAGTGACTAACAAATTGTGTTATAAATATATTTAGAATTAAACTAAAGTAATGTATTATTGAATGTACACGTACATATCTTATTTTCAAAAGGATATTGCTATTTAAAATAATCAGAAAATTTGCTATTGTTTGGTACGCATTACGAGAGGGCGTTTTGCTACATCGTATTTCTATGAAAGATAACGTCTCTCGCACTACCACCACCGGTTGTGTGAGCAATTCATTGCGTTGGATGATTACGTGCGCGATCGATGTAAAATTCTTTGAGTCATAGTGTATGTGGTGCTGTTACTGTTTTGACCCTTGTCAAAGTGTTCCATAAGACTTTTTCGTGAATAATAGTTTTTTTTTTATATATATAGACAATCGCCCTTGCGGTTCGCGTGTTCTTTAGTGCGCAAATATAGTAAATTCGANCGCCCTTGCGGTTCGCGTGTTCTTTAGTGCGCAAATATAGTAAAGTCGACCTGCGACGCGCCTGTACCCATCTACATCGCCATATCATCGCCTTGCGATTAACCACATCCCATTGATGTTAATGAATTGCATCCACCATTTGATGAAAAGTTATTCATTCCAGATCAATTCATTTGTACAACTTTCAAGACTACAGTAATTGTTAAGTAATTAATTAGTTGTCATTATATTATTACTTTTACATATATTACTATTTATTTGTCTTCGCGCCAATGTTGCATTAGTATTAAGTAACCCCCATCCACAATCTTATAATAGTTTAAATATATATTATTACTTTAATATAACTTCTTATATTGTAATTCATATTATTTTATTTGGTGTAAGTACGATCCTTTCATATTACAGTCCACTTCCTATTTCTTTTTCCGGCATAATTAGATAACCCAACTGGACGTTAACTAACCCGCACATTAAACCGGGCGTTCCGTTCAAACAGCTATATAAAAATAATAGTATTTATAAATTGTGTTTATTGTACATCTGTGTCTTAAAGACAAACTTTAACAAGTCCATTTTTTAATTTTCATTGAATATGCATTTAAAGATTGTCACACCTTATTTAAAAAAAATGTGATATTGATAGTTTACTTCTAGAGTAAAAATATTAAATCCTCCTAATAATACCCTTAGTTTATTGTATAAAGTAAAAAATTTTACGTTTTATAATTCAAAGTATGTTTGCAATCAAATATATTTTATGAACAAAACTTAAATTCTGTTACAACAAAAACCAAATGATTGCAAATATTTCGAAAGTGAAATTTAAGTTATTTGTTTCAATTACCACAAATTCATATTATTACTTGTTTATATGTTATTAATTTGATCAAAAATATTTGTTCGATTCATTTTTGTTATTTTATTTTGTATATTAGTATAGTATATGATTAGCGCGTTTGTCCGATGCGTACCGGTTTCTTTTTTTAACAGGCTTATATTAATTTCACCTGTATACAGGGTGATTTTTTTATCATAAACCACTCAATTACTTGCAGAATAATAATAATTTAAACATTTTTTTTTTTATTATCTTTAGTTACACATTATTCTTGAATTTTTAACTATATAATACTTTTTAAGTTCGTCCCTTATGCCTTGGAGGGGGGTCAACTTTGTTTTTTTAAATGGTAACACATATTTTTAATTTAATAAAATGTTTGAGTTTTTAATTTAATAGTAAATGGCATTTGAATTTTTAATATAACTTAATTCGTTTATTAGATATAATCATTTAAAGTTTCAAATTTTTGAGTTAATATATAGGTATAATACACAAGGGATTACAAATACAGGTAGCTAATTGATTTTTTATGAAATCGATATTAGCAGGTACACAGCATTGTTATTATCAATGATAGTGAGGCACATTGTTATGAGTTTATAAATACACTAACTGACAATACAGAAATTATATCTATTGATAATCATAATTGACAATAAACAATCCGTGACTGAGACTGCAATGTCATAAAAATCCAATTAGCTACCTGTATTTATAATCCCTTGTGTATTATACCTATATATTAACTCAAAAATTTGAAACTCTAAATATTTATATCTAATAAACAAATTAAGTTTTATTAAAAATTCAAACATTTTATTAAATTAAAAATATGTTACCATTTAAAAAAACATATATGTATGTATGTATGTATCTCTCCAAGCGCCACGCGTTATCGCCATAGATCTTATAAACTCACCACAGAATTGTTTAAAGGACTGAAAATATAAAATTGTCTATAAATAAATATTATGTACAATATAAACTAACCTTGTGGGTTTTAGAGTAGCCGGAGAAACTGATAAGTCATTAAAATTTTCATTAATAGAAATATGAATTGATGCAATTGTTTTTTAAGTAATTTTCAATGACCTATTTCAAAATTTAGGTTTAAATAATAATAATAGTTTTAAAATATATAAAGCCATATTTGAAAAAGAATTTTGGATACAATTTTTTTTTAATTCAAAATACATATGTATGTTGGTATGTATATTTAAATATTTATATTAATACAAGTTAAGATACTTTTTTAAAACTGTTGGAACAGCATCTTTTTTAAGAGTTTTATATTTATTTCCACAGTTAAAGTTACTAGGATCAAAATGGTCAGAACAAACTCTATTCCATTCAGATACGCGATCAATTTTAAAAAATTCTTTCCATTTCAATAATTTGGTTAAATCTTTGGGAAATCTATAATTATAAAATTAATAAGACAATTCTACATTTTATTAAATTTTCTGATATCAATCTCTCAATAACTTACTTATGAAATGATAGACAGGGATTCATATTGGCACTCTTATGACATATATAACAACGCAGCACCATAATTAATTTTTGTGAAATGTATAAAAAATTAAATGTTTACCTACAGTATATACTACATATCCGTACGCTATATAAACGTTATAACTTATTATAAATTAAAATTTCAAAAAAAACCCAGTAAAGTGGGGTCGCGGCACAGTAGGCACGTGCCATATTTTTCATATTAAAATATATTACATAAGCTTTAATTTAATATATATATAAAAGTGTCAGTATTTCAGGAACACTTACAAAAATTAAGTTGAAAAAGTTTTACTTTCTATATGCATTTTTAAGTTTTGAACCCCCCCTGTATTAAGGGAAATGGTCCGATTTAAAAAAAAAGTATGTCGAATGAAAGAGGTATATAAATATTATTTATCATGAAAAACTCGTATTGATCCATACTTTTTTAAAAGAGTTAAACAAATATAAAGTTAAAAATGTAAAATATAAAATCGAGAATTTTAACATAAAAGTAGCATACGGTAGCCATTTTCATCTTGAAGACAAAATAAAGTACAAAATTTTTTTTCCATAATAAAGTATATTACATTAGCTTTAATTTAAAATATATATAAAAGTGTCAGTATTTTCGGTACACTTTCAAAAGTTAATTTGTGTGAAAAGTTAGGTTGAAAAAGTTAAATTTTTGTGAAAAAGTTGTCATTTTGAATTCCCCCTTGTGAGCAGGTAAAGGATCAGATTTATAAAAAAAGTATACGAAATGATATGCAAGTACCTCTTGTATCTATATAAAAAAAAATTATATTGATTAGATCAATTTTAAAAAAGTTATGACGATTTTAATTAAAAAAATTAAAAAAGTGTAAAAAATTAGCGATTTTTAAATTAGTAATTTTTTTGGAGATTTCCCTCATTTATGGGGAACAAGGAAAATTTTTTTATTTATTGAAGGTAATGTCTTTCACTAGACATGATTTAGGATCTTTTGACGTATCGCTGAAAGAAATCAGTTCGGTGAGAGCTGAGAAAGAGCGATAACAGACACAAAGAAAAAACACATTATAGTAAAATTAATACCTTCCAGCTGCGCATCGAAGCTAAAGCAGCATATTATGCGCTTATCATAATTAAAATGTAAACAAACGGCCTCAATTTCTTATCAGTTCAGGACCGCGAAAACATAAGGGCCTCAAATACGAATGTCCTATCCATGTTTATAAGATCTATGGTTATCGCATATTCCGTCGTCTATGGCCTTGAGACTAGATGTCATAACGCATTCACCCCACCCCACGCCACGCTCAAAACACAACGACAACACTATTCCTATATAAATTTATTTTTGGTTATCGTACCCGTACACGAGTGCTTGTCATCAATATTATATATTTATAAACAAATTTTTATTTTGACTGACCAATACCATCCGCGTGTCATACGGCTTACCTATACAGAGTGTTCAGTAAGTCAAGAAACGGGTCTCTATTGTTCTCATTGTTACAAACAATGAGAACAATAGAAACCCGTTTCCTGACTTACTGAACACCCTGTATATTCCTACCGCCTTTTATACCTCAGGTATAACGTTAGTCCCACCCGCCCACTCACAAAACACAGCTATACCTATTGCATGATACGTTTACGTACTTAAGTCGCATTATATATATTCTAATTACTATTAAAATGTTTATATTAACACGCTTTATTCTAATCAAGAGATATAAAGTATTAATTCCGATTACGAGGGATGATTTCCGTATCGTCATTTTTCGTCACCACCTCCACGTTCCGGGAGTGAGTAATTTGCGCGCCTGCTGGTTTCCTTGGATGTGGTAGCCGTTTCTCTGACTCCCTCTCCGGAATCGAACTCTGATTTCCCGTTACCCGTAACAACCAAGATATTGATAGTAACTACTATCATAACATGAAACAAAAAAGTGAAAAATAAATATAGTTTAAAAAAACTAAAAAACACGCTTTTCAAGCAAATCGAACTAAAAGTTAAAAATAATTTTTAAAATAAGCTTAAAACAATAATGAACGAAAAATACTAGTATTATTGTGATAAAAGCGTGGGTGCTTTGTGTCATATTTTTTGTGTATTCAACGCCCGACCCTTTTATCACAATAACACTAGTATTTTTTGTTTAAAATTATTTTTAATTTTTTAGTTTGATTTGCTATAAAAACGTGTTTTTTAGTTTTTATAAACTATATTTATTATTGTAATATAGTAGTCGAACGATGAACTCGTCATCGTAAAGGACGGCACGACGCGCACGCCAACATGTAAAATAAAGTAACATAAACTAAGCGAAAAGGGTTAAGTTTTATCTAGTTTCTAACTAAATAAATAGTTTAAAAGTAATTCGAATTTTATACAGTCCACTCTGAAAACGAAACAATATTTATTAATTTACCTTCGATGCGGAGATGAGAAGGAATTAATTTTACTATGATTTTTTTTTGTGTCTGTTACCACTTTTTCTCAGCTCTCATCGAACCAATTTCAACGATACGTCAAAAGATCACAAATCGTATCTAGTCAAAGACATTACACCCTCAAAAATTGAAAAATTTTTCCTCAATCCCCATAAAAGAGGAAATCTCCAAAAAAATTATAAATTTAAAAAACGATAATTTTCGAAATTTTTTCAATTTTAGCTTCGTTGCGAAACTGAAAAGGTATTGGTTTTACTATGATGTGTTTTTTTTTTTTTGTGTCTGTTACTGNATCGCTTTGTATATGAGTTACATTTAAATTTTAAATCCTTATCTTTTATGTATTTGTAAAGGAAGCTATTTTTGAAAGCATTTTAATATTGACTTGTTTTGCAGGCAATTTTTATGTCAATCAAGTATTACATTATATATTTTTGTATAATGTTAATATAATACTGAAAAAAAAAACAATATGGTCACAATTACATAGTAGATATTTTTAATTACTTCATGTGTCTATACGAGGAATGAGATCCATAGAAAAACAAGTGGTTTACTGAAGATGTGTTAAAAGGATAACCATTATTCAAAACGTAGATAGGCGTGTCCGAAAAGGATACACACGTATCTTATGTATTTCTTTACCTCCCGCCGTGTAACTATAGTAACATTCAACATTGGCAAAAACATTCATTTAAATTTAATATACTAACTTGACAAATAATATTGCCTAAAACATTAGAAAGAGTACTTCATTTCCTAGAAATTTAGACTTATTTATCATCATTTCTTTTAGCTTCGATGTGAAGCTGAGAAGGTATTGGTTTTACTATGATGTGTTTTTTTTGTGTCTGTTACCACTTTTTCTCAGCTCTCACCGAACCGATTTCTTTCAACGATACGTCAAAAGATCACAAATCGTATCTAGTCGAAGACATTACCCTTCAAAATTGAAAAAATTTCCCTCGTTTCCCGTAAATGGGGGAAACCTCCAAAAAAATTACAAATTTAAAAATCGCTAATTTTCGAAATTTTTTCAATTTTTTTTACTAAAAACTGCCGTAACTTTTTCAAAAATGAACATATGAATATAATTTTTTAAAATTTTTTTTTATAGATGCTTGATGTCTTTAACTATCATTTGGTATATTTTTTTGGTAAATTTGACCTTTTTTCTGCCCACAGGAGGGGATTTAAAATGACAACTTTTTCAAAAAAAATTAACATTTTCAACTTAATTTTTGAAAATGTTCCGGAAGGTCTGACACTTTTGTATATATCTTAAATTAAAGCTAATGTAATATACTTTAATTTGAAAAAAAAAAATTTGACCTCTGGACTTGTCTTCATGATAAAAACGGCTACCGAATGCTATTTTTGTGTGAAAATTTTCGATTTTATAATTTACATTTTTTACTTTAAAGTGCTATAACTTTTTAAAAAATGTATGGATCAATACAATTTTTTCATGAGAAGTAGTATTTATATACATCTTTCATTGGATATACTTTTTTTTTAAATCAGACTATTTCCCTATATATGGGGGGGCTTCAAATATAAAAAATGCATATAGAAAGTAGAACTTTTTCAACTTAACTTTTGAAAGTGTTCCGGAAGGTCTGACACTTTTATATATATCTTAAATTAAAGCTAATGTAATATACTTTAATTTGAAAAAAAAAAATTTGACCTCTGGACTTGTCTACTTGGTGAAAGTTGGTACCGAATGCTATTTTTGTGTGAAANACATCAAAGTTAATAAAAAATTACGATTTTTGTAAAATAATTTTTTTTTATATTTTTAACTTAATAATGCTCTAACTTTTTCAAAAATGAACATATCAATATAATTTTTTTTATATAGATGCTTGATGTTTTTACTTATCATTTGGTATATTTTTTTTTGTAAATCTGACACTTAACCTGCCCACAGGGGGGGATTTAAAATGACAACTTTTTCACAAAAAATTAACTTTTTCAACTTAACTTTTGAAAATGTTCCGGAAGGTCTGACACTTTTATATATATCTTAAATTAAAGCTAATGTAATATACTTTAATTTGAAAAAAAAAAATTTGACCTCTGGACTTGTCTTCGTGGTGAAAGTTGACATCAAAGTTAATAAAAAATTACGATTTTTGTAAAATAATTTTTTTTTATATTTTTAACTTAATAATGCTCTAACTTTTTCAAAAATGAACATATCAATATAATTTTTTTTTATATAGATGCTTGATGTCTTTACTTATCATTTGGTATATTTTTTTTGTAAATCTGACACTTAACCTGCCCACAGGGGGGGATTTAAAATGACAACTTTTTCACAAAAAATTAACTTTTTCAACTTAACTTTTGAAAATGTTCCGGAAGGTCTGACACTTTTATATATATATTAAATTAAAGCTAATGTAATATACTTTAATTTGAAAAAAAAAAATTGACCTCTGGACTTGTCTTCACGCCGAAAATGGCTACCGAATGCTATTTTCGTGTGAAAATTCTCGATTTTATTATTTATATTATATTTAACTTTATTATGCTATAACTTATTGAAAAGTTTATGGATCCACACAATTTTTTTATGAGAAATAATATTTTTATAATAAACCCTTTTTCATTCGACATACTTTAGTTTAATCGAGATATTAATAAGGAATCAGCAGATCAAGTAGCTTTTGGAATAAAACACCAATTTTTTTAAAATTAAACACTATCTAAAGATTTGCATCGAAGCGTTTATTTTTGATAGTGATTTTAATCACTGTCAGATATCATTATACTTGATCCAACTATGCCACGTCACCACTGTGCCGCGACCCCCCTGTGCTGGGTTTTTTTTTTTTTTTTTTTGTGTCTGTTAACACTTTTTCTCAGCTCTCACCGAACGGATTTCTTTCAACGATACGTCAAAAGATCACAAATCGTATCTAGTCGAAGACATTACCCTTCAAAATTGAAAAAATTTCCCTCGTTCCCCGTAAATGGGGGAAACCTCCAAAAAAATTACAAATTTAAAAATCGCTAATTTTCGAAATTTTTTCAATTTTTTTTACTAAAAACTGCCGTAACTTTTTCAAAAATGAACATATCAATATAATTTTTTTTTATATAGATGCTTGATGTCTTTACCTATCATTTGGTATATTTTTTTTGTAAATCTGACACTTAACCTGCCCACAGGGGGGGATTTAAAATGACAACTTTTTCACAAAAAATTAACTTTTTCAACTTAACTTTTGAAAATGTTCCGGAAGGTCTGACACTTTTATATATATCTTAAATTAAAGCTAATGTAATGTACTTTAATTTGAAAAAAAAAAATTTGACCTCTGGACTTGTCTTCATGGTGAAAACGGCTACCGAATGCTATTTTTGTGTGAAAATTTTCGATTTTATAATTTACATTTTTTACTTTAAAGTGCTATAACTTTTTAAAAAAAGTATGGATCAATACAATTTTTTCATGGGAAGTAGTATTTATATACATCTTTCATTGAATATACTTTTTTTTTAAATCAGACCNTTAGTTTAATCGAGATATTAATAAGGAATCAGCAGATCAAGTATCTTTTGGAATAAAACCCCCAATTTTTTAAAATTAAACACTATCTAAAGATTTGCATCGAAGCGTTTTATTTTGATAGTGATTTTAATCACTGTCAGATATCATTATACTTGATCCAACTATGCCACGTCACCACTGTGCCGCGACCCCCCTGTGCTGGGTTTTTTTTAGTTAAACCTGCCATAACTTTTTCAAAAATGAACAAATTAATATGATTTCTTTCTTATAGACGCATGATTTTATTACCTACCATTTGTTATATTTTTTTATAAATCTGACTCTTTACCTGCCCACATGAGGGAATCAAAATTACAACTTTTTCACAAAACATTAACTTTTTTAACCTAACTTTTGAAAGTATTCCGAGAATACTGATACTTTCATATATATCTTAAATTAAAGCTAATGTAATATACTTTATTATGGAAAAAAAAATGTTCGGACTTTTTTTATTGTTGGACATTTCTAGTAAAAATCGTGTTGTTTAATATGTCTATAACTAGCTAAAAATTTAAATATTCAATATCCATATTCCTCACTCTATATACAAATAAATATAAATATAAACTTTTGAGGGTAATGTCTTCGATTAGATACGATTTGTGATCTTTTGTCATATAATTTATCAAAATCGGTTCAGCTAGATCTGAGATTAAGCGTTCACAAACAAAAAAAAAAAAAGTTAAAAAAAACACATCATAGTAAAATTAATACCCTCTCATCTTGGCATCGAAACTAAAAAAAATGTTCGTCTTAATACAGTACTGAATATGATAAAAAAGTTCTAAATGTAAAAAAATTATTATTATCACTGAAAATATTATTCATTAGATAATTTAAAAATAGCATTGACGTTTAATTTTTAAATGATAACACACATTTTCTATATTTGCGTAAATACGAATATTTTAAGTACATTTTAATAGACTTTATTTACCCAAACTGTAGATTTGACCGAAAATAAAAATTGTGTATTTTTATCTAGGTAAAGAGAAGAGTACCATTAACTAGTATAAAAAGAAAAGACGTATTTTCTCTGTTATCGTATGTTCATGAAAAATAATTTTTACAAAATGTTTCAATTGTATTTATTTTCTTTAGTTTTTATTTATGATGCTCTTAATTTTAGAGTAACGGCCATAACTGTTAATGAATTTAATACTTTGGTGCAACACACAGCGTGGAAAAAATTAACAGAGCATCAATATGCTAATCAATTTACATTCTTTGGTCGGAATTTTAAAAATAAAATTGAATATTTTCCTTTAAATGCATTATTTGAGGACGATCAAATAATTACAGAAGAGAATTTTAACGATAGAGTATGGAAATTCCATTTGTTATTGAGCGTTCACTATGCTCTTGATCTACAACAACTAATGAAATTAACAACATTTTTAAAGATAAAATGCAAAAATTTTTACAATAAAGAAAAATGTGTAGAAAGTTGGTTGAAAAATATCAAAGCTTTTGCACAGAACTTAAAAAGATGAAAAACTCATTATTATATTTTTCTGAAATGGTTAAGTTACCATCAACAACGCTTGCTAAAGAAATATTTTTTAATGAAATTTATCTTACATTAAATACTTTGATACAAATAGGAGAAAAAGAACATCTTACAGTAGATGAAGATTTTAATAAAAAACTTTCGTATGCACAAGGTAGAGTTGGTGACTTTTTTAACAACCATGTTCAATCTATAGATTTTTTTATAGCATGTACAGGACGTATTTATTTTCATAATAATGTTGATATACGAGAAATAGACATAGAAAGTTATTGTACAATTATCACGAATCTTTTTGAAAGTAACAGTAATTATGGTTTTCAATATGATCCAAATACTCTTGCTGTCACTCTAAAAACTTAACAGACAATTGTATAGAATCATTTAGAAGCTTAACATTATAAAAAGTAAACATTTTTCTATATTTAAATTAAAAATAAAATGTAATATGATTTTGGTATTTTTAAAATTTGATTGATTAATAATAATATTGTAATTATCTATTATATTTGATAATAAACTATTTCAAATTATTATATTTTAATTTATTTGTATATTTAAAAAATATTTAATTGGCATAAACCACTAGAAAATACTTTAATTTGTTAAAACTAAAATAAAATATCCCATATTTTAAAAAAACATATACACCATACGTTATTTATTTTTAGAGTTAAGTGANATATACACCATTCGTTATTTATTTTTAGAGTTCAGTGACTAACAAATTGTGTTATAAATATGTTTAGAATTAAACTAAAGTAATGTATTATTGAATGTACACGTACATATCTTATTTTCAAAAGGATATTGCTAATTAAAATAATCAGAAAATTTGCTATATAAAAATAATAGTTTTTATAAATTGTGTTTGTTGTACATCTGTGTCTGAAAGACAAACTTTAACAGTTCATTTTTTAATTTTCATTGAATAAGCATTTAAAAATTGTCACACCTGTTAGGGGTTTGTTTAATAGTTGAGGATCTTGGTCAAAACCAAGAATCGGAAGCTACCCGACGTCTGTCCAAATATCGTCCCTATCTCCTTAAATGAGTTTTAATAGCCTGAAGGAGACACAGGCAAANGAGTTTTAATTGCCTGAAGGAGACACAGGCAATCGTGTACCTTAGTTACAGGGGATAGATTATTAAATAAAATTAGACTATTGTTTTATGTCAACGACAAAGTAAAGTTATATTTTAGATGTTCAGTAAATATAAGTTATATGTAATGTACAATACGTCTGACCTGAATCCTAGTACAGTTGGTTAGTAGGTATATCCAAGTGAGACGGAGTTGGTTGGCTATGATGATAATTGGCGATAGACGGGTCGTTGAATAAAACAAGTTAAGTTATAAATAATATAAATAAGACGTAAGTAATAATATTAAAAACTATGTCTATAACGGCCACTCAAACACAACTGCCCTTTGTTAGTTCGACGTTAGTAGCTCCGGACTACAGACGAGTAGAATTGTCACATCAGCATCTCCCTCTATGTGTAATATAAGTGGTAAGAACATAGTAATAAATGTTCTTACATTACCCTCTCCCCTATTAAAGGTTCGACTCTGAACCTTATAAAAGGTCAAAATATTAAGAAAAAGAGAAAAGAAAGAAGAAAACAAAATTTTTCTAATAATGCTTAAAGAGTTTTTAATTTATGGTTCTCTTTAAAATTAGGGACGAAAATCTTGTTATGTTCACGAAACTTCTTGTAATCTTGTATCTTCATGCGTTCTTAAATTGTTGTTTTCATGTAATTAGTTGTGGTATTCGTTTTAATTGATAGTGGTGATATTCATAGTATATATTATAATTGCCTCCTACGACTTATTCTGTTGTTCTCGAAGTTCGTTACCACTACAAGATGTTTGCTTTTATTTACATTTCATAGGGTAAATTTATATGTTAATTTTAGGTTACAAAGTTAGACTTATGATTATGCATTGCGATTGAATAGAAATGAATATATACATTTTTTATATGTTTAAATTTATTTTACAATCAAAATTAATATAAGTTAGCCTAATTTATAGAATAAAAACGTTGCTAAAAATTCTACAAATTTACAATTTGCTATCTTACTTTTAACTACACAATGCATAATAACTTATATAAAAATTGTGGTAACGGGACTATTTTATAGTTATTATACAATATAAAAATATTCATGTATTTAAATAACACTTATTATACCTAGTCTACTAGTCCAACTGTACAGAATGTAAAAATCAGAGTCAGGTTTCTATTTGCGGAATAAAAAATAAACAATTAGTCTATGACAAAATGTTGTAAATTGATGTTGCTAATCTTGCGCTTAGTAGTCAATGACAGTTAGTTTCAATATGTAATATTATCTAGTAATATGTTATTACACTATAATTTAATGTGTACTGAAATAATAAAAATGAAAGTTATTAGACAGTTTGCCGTGAAAACGGCAGTTTTGTTTAAAGTTGTTAAGTGGATCATCATTAATGTTTTCTTAGCAATCGACCTGTCAATGCCTGTAACATATCTAAAAATTAATTTTCATTTTATTTAACCAACCTTAATTAATATCATACAGTACATTGACTTATATTAAACTGTATATTTGATTAATATGATCAGAAAAATTAACAAAAACTAATATATCAATTGCCATTCGGTTATTTTAAAAATTTTATGATGGTCATCTTGAGTTATGTGTTAGATCGACTTATGTAAGTTTATTATTTAAGTTCATTTATTAATAACGTATTTTTTGTTCAACTTAAAATACAGTATGTTTTTATCACTGTAGTTTGATTTGTGAAATAGTAAAACTTTTATCCTTATTAAGTAGTAATATTGTTTTTAAAGTCGTATTAAACGAACTGTAATTCGTGTTTTCTCTCTTTTTTTTTTTAAATAGACCAATCATCAGACGATGCCGGAAAAAATAATCGTCTGACACGCTGGAATAAAATACAAATCAATTATAATAATAATTCTTATAACAATTATAATTGAACTTTCAATAAATATATTAAAAAAAAAAAAAATTATAACGTATTAATAATTAGATTAAAATAAACCGCTAATTGGAATCATAAATAATTATAGTAATAATCATCATCAGACAGTGCCGGAAAAATCTTCGGTCGCTGCTGGAATAAAATACAAATTAAATATAATAAAAATGCTTATAGCAATAATAATTAGACTGAAATATGTCAGCTTTTATTTTACTTCCAAAAATATAACATTTTTTCTTTCTTTTTTTTAATAAACATAATAAATAATAAAATTAATAATCATCATCAGACAGTGCCGGAAAAGTCTTCGGTCGCTGCTGGAATAAAAGAAAATTTGATAAAAATAATATAATACTCATAAAATTTAATAATTATCACAATGATCAAAATCTAAAATAATATTAATCGACCAGCATTAAGATGCTAAAATAATTGATTTTAATAAGTAATACTACATAATTGTAATACTATGTAAAATATTTATCATCATCAAACGTCGTCACGTGAGATAATGATGAATGTCAGGGTCACGTTTTTGTAATGTCGCGGTGGCCAATCGCTTCATCAGCAAGAACGTTAGGTGTTATTACCGACCAAACTAGAGTTTCATATGTTAACATAATAAAGATCGTTGGACTGAGAATAATCAATATTTTTAAAATGTAAAAAATATTTCTTTAATATGCGTACGAATTATAGCATTCCAAAATAATATTTTGGATTNCAGATATATGGGCACATGCAAATGTGATCGTATCAATAGTGTATTAATAAATCATAAATGGCAAGCTAGTAATAAAATGTAAAATTCATATTAATAGCATTTAAGCCATAATTATCATTTTAGAAATAATTGTGATTCTTTAATATTGTAACCTCTTGTTACTATAATTTTTGTTTACATACAATAAAGGTTAAAATTTTTTAAAAACATTTATAATTAATTCAAGCATTTTTAATCATCTACTATACAACATGCATTGCATATTATGTTTTGATGTGTATTATTAATACATAAATAGTTGACAAAATTATTGTTGCGCTAGTCAGCATTTATCTTTGATCCTTTATCCCGATGATTGACAAAAGTAAAAATATAAATTCAAGTATTAATATAATAATTATTCAAGAACACGTCTAATTAAGAAAGTAGTTATATATAATAAAATTAATTGAGAATAAAAATTATTTATATTGACAATTATAAATGAGTAAGCCATCAATATCCAAAAGAAAATTTATATGAAACAAAAAAAATAAAAATAGTAAAAATGTGGTTTAAATTTAAGTAAAATTGTAAAGTTATTTTATTCTCCTGTCCTGCTATGAAATGGTTTTATTTGGTCAATATGGACCGGTAAATTTTCTAATCTGTTATTTTTTGGCATTTTTACAATGTATGTAAAAGGTGGATAAGGTTTTATAATTTCATATGGTCCATTGTAACGATCTCGAAATTTAGTATTAGATGTTTCGTTTTGGACTAAAACTTTATCACCAATATTATATTGTGTGGTGTTCGACAAAGGATGCTTTTGTTTCACTTGTTCAGACGCTTGTTTAAGCAATTCAGGAACTAATTTTTAGAGAATTTTTGAAATTTTATCATAATTTTTCAATATTTAAAAATACATTTGATAATTATTAGTTATAACTTTTGTCATTTAGTTATATTGAGTGTTGGTATAAAAGTGTGGTATAAATGAAGTAATTAACGTGCGCTGTGAATGACTAAATAATACATAGTTAGTTAAAGCTTTGAC
>NW_026099575.1:347483-356497 GCF_025091365.1 Daktulosphaira vitifoliae
TAAATGACAAAGCACCAAAAATACCAGCATATTTATTAGGAAAAGTAAATTTTTTTCTGCATTGTTTTATATTCAAAAATTATATTAGTAGCCTAAACATATCTTTTGACTTAAGGTAGATTTTTTAAATAAATTAACTAAAATTTATCCTATAATTTAATATGTTCTTATGATTCATTAAGAGTTTTCATAAGAATCATTTGCATCGCAACAAATGCGATGAAAAAAAGCACCCCGTAGAAATATCTACCAATGATAATGGTGGCCCTAATATAGAAAGTAACTTATCCGAAGAACATGATGAAGT
Organism: Daktulosphaira vitifoliae; assembly: GCF_025091365.1. Taxonomy (NCBI): domain Eukaryota; kingdom Metazoa; phylum Arthropoda; class Insecta; order Hemiptera; family Phylloxeridae; genus Daktulosphaira; species Daktulosphaira vitifoliae. The sequence goes on from NW_026099575.1 coordinate 347,791, forward strand.
CATTAAAAGTACATAAAAAAATTTAAACTACATTTCGATTATTGAAACAATTATTTTATACTTTAAACTCTTAATACTTAAAGAATTAGAAGCTAATAATGAACCTTCAAATGACGTTACAATACCTGAAGTGTCTACTGATAGAGTAAAAGAAACACTAGAAGAGAAAATAACTCATTTAGAACCCGCAAAATATGAAGTACATAAGCAACTCCTAGAGATATCCTCTTCTGAAAGTTCAGATTTAAAAAGAAAGTCATCCGATAAAGATGAGAAAATTATAAAAAGTACACAATAATTTTTTTTATAAACATTAACTTGCATATTCTGTTTATTGAAATTAATTTCTTATATTTTAAAACATAAATACTTTTAGAGGCAAAAATTAGTTCTGAACTTTTGCATGCCACAACGTCAAATGACGTTACATTACCAAAAGTGTCTACTGATAAAGTAAAAGAAACTGCAGAAGAAAAAATAACTCATTTAGAACCCACAAAATGTGGAGCAAAAGAACAACTACAAGAGTTATCCTCTTCTGAAAACCCAAATTTAAAGAGAAAATCATCCGAAAAAGATGAGAAAATCATAAAAAGTAGACAATAATTCTATTTTAAAAATTTGACCTTTCATAAGTTTATTGTAACAATTAAGCATTATTTTTATACATTCATTTTTTAGAGTTTAAAGTTAGTTCTGAGGTTTCGCCTTCAAATATGAATGACGTGTTGCCTGCCGTGTCCGTTGTCAAAATTGATGAAATACCAAAGAAAGAAATAGGTAAAGTAAAATTATTTTATTTTATTGATTTAACTATGTTTAATCTTATATTTCAAAACCTAGGAATAATTTTACTCATATTAAACCATTTAGCTAGCTTAAGTAATTTATGAGAAGTTTTTAACTCTTGTAGAAGTGACGCATGATCCGAACACAAATGAACTAGATCAGTATAACGCGCCTTCGTTTAAGTCCCCTAAATCTTGGTACACTTCGGACACAATTAATGATTATCTCAAATTGATAGTGAAAAGATCCAATGGCGAAGTTCATGCTGTCGTTACCGACTTCATACCAGCATATCTTCGAGGAGGTTATCCAGCTGTCAGAAGATGGATAAAAAAAGATATCCATACATTAAAGTTTCTTTTTGTGCCAATGAATGTACTTGGCGGACATTGGATATTGACTGTGGTAAACGTACCCGAAAGAACTGTGACGACATATGACAGTCTTAAGTGTTATGATGGTCCTTATCCTATGGTACTGAAGGAGTATCTAACTGACTGGGAGATGGATAAAAAAGGAGCAGCTTCGTCGTGGACTTTAAAAATCGGTGAGACGACTCGTCAAACCAATGGGCATGACTGTGGTCCATTTACGGTCGAGCTAGCCGAAAAAATGGCTCGTGGAGACACAACTCCTATTAATGCGAGTCTTATGCCTTCTGTAAGACTAAGACACAGAGAAGAAATTATAGGCGGCCAACTATTTCAATAATTTCTCATGAAAGATATTGCTTAAATGGCTTATATAAAGTTTCTAATTTTTCTTTGTTACAATACTTGATTAAATAAATGAATTTATTAATATAAAGTTATCTTAAATAAAATAATTATGTTCAAATGCTATGTTGATTGAATTCAAAAACTGCCTAATATATAATAATGTAAAAATAATTTTTAATGTTAATGAATTTATATANAAAAATAATTTTTAATGTTAATGAATTTATATACTTTCTTAATAACTTCTTATATACGCTTTTATATTTCCTAACATTTTCTTACGTTTTAGAAGCTTATTGTTATTATAATTTTATGTTATTTTTCTTTGTTACATTACTTTATTAAATAAATGTATATTAAATGTATAAATGTATGAAATAATTTTATATCTAAATAGCTATGTTGTGTGAATACAAAAACAATATAATAAACAATTATAGGAAAAATAAGTAAAAAAATTGGTCAGTTACAAATTTTAAAGTTAATAGATTATCTACATTCTTAATAATTTTAACTAATAATAATAATAATAATAAACTGATTGTTAATTCATAAATAGTTTCACGATTTTTTTGAATTTATAACTAAATTTGTATTTATACAAATTTGTTTTCAGTTATTTTTTATAATTATCGACAAATAGAAGTATTACTATNCATAAATAGTTTCACGATTTTAGATAGAAGGAGTACTATATTTTTCTAACAGCTTAAAACTCATTAGTTTAAAAAATAAATAAAATTCTCTTCAACACACTTTTATCGTTAAAAGATCCTTTATTAGCTTCGATGCGAAGCTGAAATATTATTCGCATTAGTGCCATCCGTGTGTAATTTTCCTTCACTTTACATTTTTTGACAACCCATATGCAGNCTTTACATTTTTTGACAAACCATATGCAGTCATTTCATTTTAACAAAAAGATCCATGATCATACACCGTATATTAGCCTCGATGCGAACCTGAGAAGGTATTGGTTTTACTAAGATGTGTTTTTTTTTTTGTGTCTTTTATCACTTTTTCTCAGCTCTTACCGAACCAATTATTTTCAATGATACGTCAAAAGATCACAAATCGTATTTAGTCGAAGACATTACTCTCAAAAGTTGAAAAAAAAATCCCTCGTTCCCCGTAAATGGGGGAAACCTCCAAAAAAATTACAAATTTAAAAATCGCTAATATTCGACATTTTTTCAATTTTTCTTACTTAAAATTGCTATAACTTTTTTAAAAATAACCAAATAAATATAATTTTTTTTATATAAATGCATTATATCATTACCTTTCATTTGGTTTATTTTTTTTTATATCTGATCCTTTACCTGTCTACAGGGGGGGATTTAAAAGACAACTTTTTCCCAAAGAATTAATTTTTTCAACTTGACTTTTGAAAATGTTCCTGAAAATCTGACACTTTTATATATATCTTAAATTGAAGTTAATGTAATATACTTTATTATGAAAAAAAAAAATTTCGGACTTTATTTTATCTTCACGGTGAATTTTCGATTTTGTATTTTACATTTTTAAATTTATTATGCTATAACTTTTTGAAAGATGTATTGATCAGTATAATTCTTTTTTTTATAGATGCATGATGTCTTTACCTATCATTTGGTATATTTTTTTTATAAATTTGACTTTTTACCTGCCTACAGGGGGGTATTCAAAATAACAACTTTTTCACAAAAAATTTTAATTTTTAACTTAAATTTTGAAAGTGTTCCAGAAAATCTGACACTTTTATATATATCTTAAATTAAAGCTAATGTAATGTACTCTATTATGCAAAAAAAAATTTTGGTCTTAATTTTGTCTTCACGGTGAAAATAGCTACCAAATGCTATTATTGTGTAAAAATTCTCGATTTTATTTTTTACATTTTTAACTTTATAATGATATAACTTATTGAAAAGTGAATGGATCAACATAATTTTTTAATGAGGAATAATCCCTTTTTCATTCGACATACTTTATCTTAATCAGGATATTAATAAGGAACTAGCAGATCATGTAGCTTTTTGAATAATCCACCAATTTTTTAAAATTAAACACTATCTAAAGATTTGCAATGAAGCGTTTTTTTTTTGATAATGATTTTAATCACTGTCAGATATCATTATACTTGATCCAACTATGCCATGTAAACACTGTGCCGCGTCCCCTCTGTGCTGGGTTTTTTTTTAATATAAAATTATCTTAACTGAAGTAATCTTACGTTCAAATAGCTATGTTATGTGAATTATGCAAACAATAATGGATTCGAATAAGTTAAAAAATCAACCAATTATAAATTTAATCCGATGTNCTAAATGCCCGTCGACAGTATTCTAAGGGACCAACGGGGGATAGCTGGCTAGGCTATATCTACCTTAGGTACTGAAGTTTCCTATTTAATTTATATTCCCTTAGAGGAACTACCAAGGGTCGCACTACAATATATATATATAACACTTTAGGTTAACAACGATATAAATAAATATTTATTAAGCAATTGAAATATTAAATGGATAATACAACCTGCTGGACACCTAGAGATGTTATAATCCAACAGGGAGCTGACGGCGACACACACACACACAATAATATACGGGGTAGCGAAGTTAAGTTAATTATCAGGCAAAAGTAGTGATCGCGAAGATGGTAAAATGTCAACTGTCGATAGGGATATCTTAATATGGCACATTGGCCGTGAATTGCAAAAAGTGTTTATGTGTGCAGTCCGCACTACTGTTAGTATTGCTGTATGTCACTGTGTTAATTATATATATATATATATATGTCTATTAAACGGTACAACGATGTTATGGGAGACAGAGATATGGGCACATGCAAATGTGATCGTATCACACATAAACAATTTAGTCTTCTGTTTTCTTCTTATTCACTTCTTATTCTTTTACAACAGAATATCTTTTCACACAACACTCCTTCACAACACTCACAAAAACCCTGATCAATAAGGTATCATAAGAAACATAAAAATGTAAAAACCAATAAGAGCTGGACGATAATCATACACATCTGTGGAAGGGGATCCGGGGAATACATTAAGAATATCCCTGGGCACATAGTCCTCGTCCTGTCTAGATCCAACCGATATACGAACACGTCGCGATCATCGTCCGGCTCTCTTTCGCCTTTTAAACCAGTTTTGTATTTTTTTTGATTTTGTTTGTTTCCTTTACTATTACTGTATCATGTGTTTTTTAATAATAAAATAGTCGAAGACATTATATACAAATCAGTTATTTCAATTCATGTTTTCTTTATTATTCCACGAGTAAATTATTGCATCAGTAAAGGATTATATAATTAAGGTAAGAACATTCCAATTTATTATGCACGTACTTAAGTTAGCAAGTGACCCTCGAACAACACACCCCGAGAATAGGGATAATTCTTATTTTGCGATACTCCTATAATATTTCCTTCCATCTTACTTTATCCTTTTCTTATTCTTATTTTTGTTTTACAACATTTTATTAAAATTTTAATTACAACTAATGGAATTTTGATATCTCTAGACAAAAATAATGACTAAAATTGATTAAAANACCTCTAGACAAAAATAATGACTAAAATTGATTAAAGTTACTATCTAAAAGAAAATCTTTTATTTTATCGACAGTAACACCATTAAAAGAAGACTTATAATTTAAATTTAATTACAAGGAGTTGTTAAAATATTTTTATGTAAATATAATATTAGTTTACATTTACAAAAAGTAATAATGTTTACATATTTAAAAGAAATCTTTTTTTTTTGTCAATTTTAATAATGAATTTTTATATATAATGTTTATTAATATTTTTGTTTGTACCAGAGGCATATTTTTTTAATTTTCCTGATTTTAATAATTAAATTTTTAATATATTTTTGTTACATCGATTCTGATGTAATATTTTTCTTGTAAAACACTTATTAAGCCCGTAACACTTATACAGGTAGCTAATTGGATTTTTATGACATTGCTATCACTGCCACGTATTGTTTATTATCAATTATATCAATAGATATACTTTTTGTATTGTCAGTTAGTATATTTATAAACTCACAACAATGTTCCTTATTACTATTGATAATAAAAATGCTTTACTTTTTTTAACGACCGGAACTGCCGTGAGGCATTACTCCAAGGCGGCTCACGCCGTCTTAATAATTCACACCACCACGTTGTGAATCAGCCCGAAATTAATTATGAGCTGATTTGCAACGTGGTGTGGCCCCCTCCCGTTAACCGGATCCCAGAGTGGGAACCGTTAGGGAGGACTGCCAAAATAACTCACAAGACATAAAACATAACACAAAAATGAGAACCTAAGGCACTGGTCTAAACCAGCGCCTCAGGTCCTCATGTGCCGGGCGGCGTGGCTGCCTCTGTCTCAGGCGTTCCGCTTCTTCTTTCTTTAATAAGAAGGATTCGGCGAACGCTTGGACGAGCCTCCACGCCTCCCGGTTCCTCAACATCAAGTTCACCATGGACCCGACTTGGAACTTGGACCCCAGTCGAGACTCCAAATAGTCCCGTTCCTGTGCCCACGCCTCGCGCCTGAAGAGGGTGTGTAGAGCGCTATCAGTCTCTGCCGAGCGATCATCACTTGGGTGAGACGATAAGTTATCTCACCCTGAGTCCGGTCCACCCACCTGTCCAGCCGATCGGGTCCTATGAGGGACCAAGTCGTCGTTTCCTCCGAGAGGCGAGTCTGTCACCGGAGCATGGTCATCCGCCTGAGCGCTATCCAGTCCTCAGGTTCGAGGAACCGGTTGCGTTCTCCTCGGCGAGCAGGTCGGCGGGCAGCAGTGATGACAAGATACCCACCGACACTCCGGACACCGTTCGGTACGCCGAAACTGTCCGGATCGCCGCCCGCCTCTGCACCCTCAAGAGTATCCGCCCAAACCGGGGACCCGTACAGTAGGACCGAGTGTACGACGCTGACTAAAAGTCTACGCCGCATCTCTCTCGGCCCTCCCAGATTGAGCATGAGTCTCGCCAGGCAATTCATGACTTTCTGGGCCCGAACTTTAGACGTTTGTCTATGACAAAGCCCAGTTAAGTCATGAAGTCCTTAAGCGGGATCTCCACTCCCAGCACGGCGAGCCGTGGAGGAGTGAACTTGTACCTGCTTCGGTCTTGACCAGGGCGAGGCTAAGTCCGCTCCCCTCCTGCTGGATCCAGGCGGAGACTGCGCTAAGCGCGCACTTCGCACGAGATCCAGCCTCCTCGAACGAGGTGCCTTCCGCCACCACCAGCGTGTGGTCCGCGTAGCACGTGCGGTGGTAGCGGATAATTAAAATGCTGTGCACTTGCGAATATCGATGTCATAAAAATTCAATTAGCTACTTGTATTTATAATCCCTTGTGTACTATACATGTATATTAACTCAACATTTTGAAACTTTAAATGTTTATATCTAATAAACTAATAAAGTTATACATAAATTCCAATGTCACAATTTAATAAAATTTGAAAAGTTTTTATAAAAACCCAAACATTTTATTAAATTTAAAATATGTGTTCCCATTTTAAAAAACAAAGTTGACACCCTTACGTGGCATAAGGGATGAACATAAAAAGTTTTAAATAGTTAATAATACAAAAATAATGTGTAACTAAAGAAAACCAAAAAAAAATATGTTTAAATTATATTTATTCTGTAAGTAATTACGTGGGTTATAATAAAAAAATCACTCTGTATATATAAATTTCAAAATGATTAATATATTCTATTCATCTGTAATAATCTCTGTATTTTATGCTTATTTATCAATAAACAATTATATTGTAGGAATTAGACAATGATGATTTTCGGGGGTAAAAAAATATTATAAAAAGGGAGAGCAAACCTTTATTCCTGCCNTTAAAAGGGAGAGCAAACCTTTATTCCTGCCTGTTCTTGTTGTGATCATCATTATCGAAGATCTTATATGTAAATTTGTGAACTAAAATTTAAATTAGTGTTAATTTATTTTTTTCATTTTATTAATATTATCATTGAAGATATTATAAGAACTAGTAAAATTATCAGATAAGATACTTTTAAATCCAAAAGAATATTTATATTGTTATTTTATGACCCTCGATCACACCCCGAATCAATAGTAACTCGAACTCACACTTTAATTCACTCAACAATAAACTCTCTCAATTCTTGTCTTTTTACTTTTAATTCCATTTTTTATTAATTTTTGAGTTACCACACCAGTGCTAAGCTTTTATTGAGCCTGTATTGATCTAGTACTAAGCTATTATTAAGCTAGTATAGAATCCTGTACTGACCTACAGTACTGGGGCAATACTGTCCCAGTACTGGTAGTCGGTACAAAAAAGTGTTATCATTTGTGAGTTATGCCAGTACAAAATATCAGAACTGGCGCAGTATTGCGCCCTTAGTACATTTCTGCTTGGGATGAACCAAAATTATATTATATTAAATTCAATATCACTAAATTGTTAGAAGTTTAATTATTTTTTTAATATTATAGGAACATCCATATAAATCCAATTGTCCCGATAGCAGAGATTCATAAGAGAAGCACTGCACCCAATTTTTTGTTGAATTCAATCTTATATTAATTTTAACTTGATTTCTTTCGGTAAAGCTAACGTAAGTATGACATGGCTAGAATTTTGCGACAGATTAATTTTGTTGTATTTAAATATCACTTTGTTGTATTTAAATATCACTTTATTGTATTTAAATATGGAACAATCTTTTTGTTCTAACTTATAGTTTTAGTAGTTCAATAATAACGCAAAATGTAGTTAATAAAGATATAATTAATCAAANATAAATGTATAACGCAATAAATAATGTAGTTAATAAAGATATAATCAATCAAAATAAAACATATAAAATATTGATACGCTTAAAACCGGATAAATAAATAATATACAAAATAAAAACTTAATGTCACAAACGTACCACACGGAAAGAGATTACCTTCGGTACTCCCGAGGTCTTCTCTCTCTCCCTTTTTTCAATTCATTCCATTTCATCTTATATACTAAAATATTTTGTTTGTCTTTTTATAAAATTCATATAGTAATCATTTTCAAAAAGGTTTATAAATATTTACTTCCTGATCTAGTAACAATAATTCGGGGAATTACAATTAATCCAAACATTACAAAAGTGTTCTACTTCTAGGTTTACAAATAATAGACTATATTATATTTTAGTAATAATAGAT
>NW_026099575.1:357068-367156 GCF_025091365.1 Daktulosphaira vitifoliae
ATACTTTATCTTAATTAGGATATTAATAATGAACTAACAGATCATGTAGCTTTTGGAATAATCCACCAATTTTTTAAAATTAAACTCTATCTAAAGATTTGCATCGAAGCGTTTTTTTTTTGATAGTGATTTTAATCACTGTCAGATATCATTATACTTGATCCATCTATGCCACGTCACCACTGTGCCGCGACCCCCCTGTGCTGGGTTTTTTATTATATAATACTGTCTTTATTTTATTTAGTATTAATTTAGTATAAATTATTAAAAATGCTGTCCTGATGAATTTCTTTAGATACGTCTAAATTAATTAACAAAAATATATGTAAAATAACTTTTAAATATTTTTGAAATGAATGAAATTAAATTATCATATATAGTTTTGTTTTTACGATAAATATGTGAAAAGTCATGATTTTCCGAGGTCTAATAGCTTTCATGAATTTCTTTTCCCGTTATTTATATAAATTATTTTTACTATAATAATCACCATATAAACACTGTAATTTCATAGCAATTAAAAAAAAATTATTAGAATAAGTAAACACTTCTAATTTCAATTTTTAACATGCTTATATTAGTTTCACTTGTATGTTGTGGGTTGTTTGTTGCGAGTTGTGAGATGTTTGTAACTTTCCACGTGGCACGGTGTTATTATAATCACGTATCCCGTCGTCTATGGCCTTGAGACTAGACTGTCGTAACGCATTCACCCCACCCCTCTCACCAGTTGCCCGTAACACTATTTTCCTGTATAATTTTTGGTTTTCGTACCTGTACATGTGGGCGTGTCATCAACATTATATATATATAAACAAATTTTTATTGTTTATTATTAGATATCAACATTAAAAGATTCAAATTTTTTTGAGTTAATATACATGTAAACTACTGTATTAACTACTGTCGAATTCATGGACAAAAGAGATGAAGTTTATATGATCAGAATAAAAATTCAATTCAATTTCCACTTATATTAATATTGCATATAATTCAATATAGGCCAGTGTTTTTATTAGTAAATATAAAATTACTAATAATCATATTTTATTAAATTTTAACATGAATATATTATTTTAAAAAATAGAAAGTAAATTAGTTGACTTCGGAAAGTAAATAATAGTTATTTAAAAATACTATCCCTTAAAGATGATTAAAACATAAGATGTTCTTGTCAAAATATTTTCTTAAATTTATCAATAACTTAAAATTTTGAATTAAGTGATTTTGTGTACAAAATATTGATATTGGATCAAATTTTGTAAGGAATTTAGTGATACTTTAGCAGCTGAACATAAAGTTATGGAATTTGTATCAAATTTTGATAATCTGATAAATTTAGATTAGAAATATGTTAATGACGAGATTAAAAGTATTTCTTTACCTATAAATAGAATATATGCAAGTTATTTTTTTAATTTAATTGCAACCTCAAATATTGAAACATTTGTTAATAGCCTAAATTATTCAAGTTTTATAATCTTATATAAATCAACTCATTTTAATTCAAAAAATATTTTAGTTTCTTTTCATGATTATTATGTATACGTATGATGATAATGAGAATACATTACAAACTTGGCAATAATACCATGATAAGAAATTAGATAAGGCAATTATTACTTATCACTCTCATTCAAAAGTATATTGAAAAGATAGCGTTTTCTTCTGTTCTTTTCTCAATACGTATTTCATTGTTTAATACCGTAAAATAATACATGAAAATTCAAATTTTCACAAACTTCAAAACACTACAGAATATTTACTACTCAATATTAATAAGATATTTTTTTACTAAAATTTTTCTTAAATTCTACTCTACAAAATAGCTATCTTAGATTTTTTTTTTACATTTTATTTAAAATTTAAAAATAAATAATATTTTTAATAAAATGTAAAAAAATTAATTATTGAGATATACTATGTTAGCTATGTTAGCTATGGACCTAACGTATAACTATTATTTAAAAAAAAAATCAGCTAAAAATATTAACTGGATCAAAAGTTATTTAAGTTGTCAGTGAGTGGTGGGCCAACCTGTATAAACAAATTTTTATTGTTTATTATTAGATATCAACATTAAAAGATTCAAATTTTTTTGAGTTAATATACATGTATAATATATAAGGGATTACAAATACAGATAGCTTACTGGTTTTTTATGACGATATTAGCAAGCCTATAACCTTTTTTATCAATGGTATTAAGACACATTGTTGTGAGTTTATAAACACACTAACTGGCAATACAGAAATTATATCCATTACTAGTGATAATTAACAATAAACTCTCCACGACTGTAACAGCGATGTCATAAAAAACTAAAAAGTGAAAAATAAATATAGTTTAAAATAACCTAGTACAGTGGAGTCGCGACATAGTGAGGATGTAGTATAGTANAACAACCTAGTACAGTGGAGTCGCGCCATGGATGTTGTATAGTAAGGTCCAATATAGATTTAATCTGACAGCGATTAAATCTAAAAAATTAATGGACAAAAGCAACATCATTTTCTATTTCCTTAATTATACCCAGATTAGTTTTTCTTTTAATTTTATGTNGCTTAGTTTTTCTTTTAATTTTATATTATATAATTTTTAAAATTAATCGTTTTAAAATTATTATTGATTATGATTTTTAATATGTTAAAAGTAATCATTTTGTACGTACTTTTTTTGTCCTTTAAAGTGAAAGTTTGAATAGAAAAATATTCATAAAAGTCAGTGTATTCCCCTAATAAGATATTTTAAAATAAAATAAAATATAAAACTCAGAATTTTATTACAAAAAAAGCATATTTTTGAATACGGTAGCCTTTTGGCATAGAAGATAGGTCGTCGGGACAAATTTTTTTTTTTAATTTTATAGTCCATGACATAAGCTTTAATTTGGCATATGTTTAAAGGACGCAGTATTTCCGGAACATTTTTAAAAGTTAAGTTGAAAAAATTTGTTTTTGTAAAAAGTTGCTATTTTGAATCCCCCCCAAATGAGCAGGTTAAGTGCTAGATTTTCACAAAAATGATATCAAATGAAATTAAAATATCTAAGGTTTTAGTATAAAAAAAAATTATGTTGATTTGTTGATTTTTCAAAAAGTTATAGAAGTTTTAAGAAAAAAAAGTGAAAAAATTTCGAAAATTAGCGATTTTTAAATTTGTAATTTTTTTGGATATTTCNTAGAAAATTTGCGATTTTTAAATTTGTAATTTTTTTGCATATTTCCCCCATTTGCGGGGAACGAGGGAATATTTTTTCAATTTTAAGGATAATGTCTCCAACTAGATACAATTTGTGATCTTTTGACGTATTTTTGAAAGAAATCGGCCCAGTGAGAGCTGAGAGAAAGTGGCAACAGACATAAAAAAAAAAATACATCATAGTAAATTTAATACCTTCGAAGCTAATAGACGTTACAATAAAATCATAAAAATAAATCGTTCAAGCGCCACAATCATTTAAGACACTAAATTTGCTTTCTTGATTTAAATTAAAGTAATTTTTTTATATTTTACGTTATTAAAAAAAAGTAAACTTATTAGAAACGGCGTACTTAGGCAAAATAACTGTCATGGTCATTTATGATCTGACATTTTATTTGTAGTTCTATTTTATTTCTATATGTTAAGTGTTCTAATTTATCGTAATTTTAAGTTTTAAAATTCAATAATTCAAATAATTTTGTAAAAATTATTGCAAAATTAATTTATGGCTAATTGAAAACAACTAAATAGTTTGTTAAAAAGAAACTTCAAATGTAGAATACAAATAAAAATAATAATAAATACTTGCATTTGAATTTTATAGAAGTTTTAAAAAAAATTGTAAATATTTCATTTAAATATGTAAAGAGAAATTGATGAGTCGAAATGTTTTTATATTATTTCATTAGGAAAGAGGGTATTGGTTGTAGACGTTAACTATTGGATCAATGGTACTCATTGAGGACAAACGTTGCAGACTTGTAATTCAAAATAACACATTTTGATAAACAATTGTTTTAATTGTTGGCCAATTAAAAAATGTTTAGTTTTATTAATTGGCTTAAATAATATGTAAACGAGGCAAATTTTTTTTGTATAAATAGGATAAAAATTCTGTTTAAATCGACACCGTTTGGTGATTTTTGCTTAAGTTATTTTTTGTGATAAATGAGTACGTATATACTTTAAACACTTTAACTGTTACATTTTTCTCTAAGTATAAATAAAAATTTTTAATTTTTTTGTATATATATTTATAAAAAAATATGGAATCGCATTTGTTTTTCGTGATAACGATGTTAGTAATATATTTTATAATTCCATTTCAAGTAATCAGAGATATTATGTTTATTGCATTGGCAGTTGTGTCGCTGCAGACTTTTTTAGAGATGAAACTTTTTAAGAAGAAAATCACTTCAACTAAACCAGTAGAACGTATTATGAATTATCGCTGTCCAGTTTTGACTACATATTCTATTAATTTGGAAACGCCTATTTTGACAAAAAATTCAATTTTAGAAGAACCGCTCATAGAAGATACATTTACGGGAACTCCGATAATTGAAACCGAAAAAGAGCCCTCAAATACTAATACGAACATTTCATTAATGAATAATGAAATTGAACCTGTCAAAAAACTAAACCCAGAAATTGTTACGAAAACAGAAATTGAAAAAATGACCACTAAAACTCCCACAGAGACTTCTGTAAAAGCTGTTAAGTGTTATAACTCAGACTTAATACAGTCCAAAAACAATAATTCAACACAACCATTTGAAATAGTGCCAGGAAATATAATTACTACAAATCAAGAAAACCGCACCTTAATAGAAAATTCACTCAAATTTAATAGAATACAGTCTAAAAATTTAACAGAAAATATTATAACATCTAACACTAACAGTTCGTTGCTAAGTAAAAAAACTGAACTTTTTACTCCAAAAGACCTGGAAAAGACTAAAGTGAATGGAAATTTACAACGTGAAAATAATAACAACAAAAATTCCGCAACTAGAACTCGGCCTAATGACATTAAAAAACATTTATGGGATAAGAGGTACTTATTGTTTTCAAAATTCGACGAAGGAATCATGATGGACAATGGTAATAAAATTATTATTTCAACAAACTTAAGTGTTTTACTTTATTTGACGTTTTTTTTTTTTTAGAATCATTTTATTCAGTATGTCCCGAAATCTTGAGTACACACATAGCGTTAAGATGTCCAGGCCTACACGTCGCTATGGATCCGTTTTGTGGTGCTGGTGGTAACGTCATCCAATTGGCCAAAAGATACAAACAAGTAATCGCTGTGGATAACGATGCTAATAAATTGGAATTCGCGAAAAGAAATGCTGAGATTTACGGAGTCAGAGAGAAGATTACATTTATACTGGGAGATTTCTTTGAAATCGCAGAATCCTTAAAAAAATATAAGCCACAGGTCATAGTGACTTCTCCTCCATGGGGCGGCCCTTCGTATAAGAAACATAAAGTTTACAGTCTTGAAAAGCATATGTGTAGCAATTACGAAGGAGGCGGTAAAAAACTCTTCGACCTGTTGAGAAGTATTGCTCCCAATGTAGCACTTCACATACCTAAAACTACAGGTCGAAACGAGGTAAATGAATCAAATTTCTATAAGTAAATCACAATTGTAGTTAATGTCGATCAATTAATTTTCTAGTTGATACAATTTGGCAAACTATTCGATCTAAACATGGAAATTCAGCATAATTATATTGACAATAGACACGATTCCATCACTGCGTTTTTCGGCCGCTTTTTCAATATGAACACTAAATACTTATCCAACGACAATAAACTTTACACTAATAAAAAATTCTTGAAGTATCCAGAATCAGATGATTACTATTAATGTTAAATATTAATTCACTATTTTTCGATTAAGTACTGCTTTATTTTTATTTTTTCTAATTATTGACATTATACTGATAAAAGACAAATTTCGGTATATTCTAATTTTCACGTTAAACATACTACCGATTTTCGACTAAATATAAATACCTTATAATTCTTAAATTTTTGCCGCAGCATGCAAGCAGATGACATATTTTACTGAAAAGTAAATTTAAATCATTGTGTTCTCATTATAAAACATAATTTTTTTATGCGCTTAATTTGTATAACTTGAATTCAATTTTTTAATGATTTTAGTTTTATGTTTAATATTTTTACTGTATATACTATATTAAATTTCTCTGGAATTTATTTTGTTGATTAGAAATAAGTAAATATACTTTATTTCTTAAAATTGTTTAACTCAAAATATTTGTTATATTGTATTCTATAATAAATAATTATTATAAAAAATCAAATTATTCTAATTATTTTTCAACAAATCAATTTGAAAATATTTTATTGATTTATTATTAAATTAATGTTTAAAAAGTTGATTTATGTTGTTTAAAAATTATTAGAACATTTTTTAGTGCTTATAGTGGTTGTTGAATAAATTAATGATAATTGATACAAATTAAATAAAATTATTTTCTAGAAATAACAATTATCTTATTGTTTTGATACTTTTCATGTCAAACTTAATGCCAATCTTAATGTTTTTAAAATATACATCCGTTGTTTTTTAAGTTTTTTTGTGATGTTGGATTTGATTAATATATTTAACTATTTATTTAGTAAAAAATTTAGACGCTAGTAGTCAATAAAAAATTTTTAAATATTAATTATTTAAACCACATAAGGATAAATAAAAATAGAACACTAAGAATCGTATCTTTTCTAATATATTAGATTGAAAATTCTGAAACCCATAAAAATTCTTTATTTAATTACAGCATCACAAGACCAAACTTTCTTAGTTTCGCTTTAAAATAAAAAATGAACAATGTAAGAAATGTTGAAAAATTTACTCAATTGAACGTGTTATAAATATTGATTATAATTGTAAAAATCAATTGTTAAATTCACGTGAAATCCAAAATAATTTTTTTTTTTAGACATGATTTATTAAATAACATATTACCAACATATTTTGAATATTATAAAATAGTAGGAGAATACTCAATTAGAGTTAAAAAATAAATAAATATTAAAGAAGAGTTATACGAATTCTTAATTGTGTCGGCGAACATAGAGGCAGGTAGTTCGGACCGGTTGACCAACTGCCTAACTTGGAGTCAGTGAGACTGGGTGCTACCTGCCGGGTTGAGAGAAAATGAGGGTCGTCTGTAGTTTCAACGACCGTTAGTTTGCAAGAACCAAGTCAAGGTAGAAAGACGTGGCAGTTATTCCCTTTCTATATTTCTTATTATTTTTGTAAGTTATTTTTTTTTAGAATAAAACATGTCAGTTTGGGTTTAATTATGCACCGTTAGTAAGCTTATTTATTTTTTTGTTGCATAGAATAAATTTGTCTACTAAATACAAATAACATAATATTATTGATTGAGGGCCAATACACCTAACATTTAGAGCAATTCTAAATACAAACTAACAGCATTAGTCCACTTGCGCTCAACTGCTTTAGGCACGATTCACGTAACCGGAAAGTGATTAAATAATGGCGGCGTCGTTCTGCGAAGTGCTGTAACTATGTGTTATACCTTATTTCTGTCTTCTAGTCATCGGTGTCTGGGCACTGCGGTGGTCGACACAAGTCTAGAGTACTCGTGCAAGGCGGTACTCTACTGTTGTGTGCCGTCGTTACTTTAATTATTTTGAGTATTTTTCGATTGCGTTAAATACATTTATAACTTATAGCCTAATTATTCAAATAGGTATAAGCAAAGAAATATGCATAAGATGTTTTATTTATTTAAAATAAAATATTAATAACATTTTACAAAATTATATACAATATACCATCAAACCCAGCTTGTGTAAGTTTAATGAAGTCAGGTTTTTGAGCATAATGAGATATTAAAAAGAAAAAAAATATTTGATATTAGTTTCGTTTCATTAGTTTTTTATCAACGATTTGTTGTTGTTTTGATTTCTTCTATGAGCTGCTCCCTTGTGTTAACTCTTATCGCTTTTATAATTTTCAATTCTGTCCTTCATTTTATTGTTTTTGTTCTATCTGTGTAGTGTAACGCTTAGGTACTCCGTGCGTGTATTTTCAGTTATCGATTAAAGTAATATACAAGTTTGCTATTTAATTATATTTTGTACATACAATGGATAAAAAGACGAGTGCAGTATGGAAACATTTTTCGGTCATAAGTGATGAAAAAGCCAAGTGTTCATACTGCACTAATACTTTTTCTTATAAGGGAGGTTCAACAGCCAATCTTCTAAAACATTTAAAAAGAAAACATATTGTTCAACTTGAAGCTAGAAAAAGAAAACGCGTTGATTTCGATCAAAATGTAGATGAACCAGATGATATATCTACAAAACAACAACAGGTAATTAGTTCGGACCAACCATCAACGTCGTCTAATATATATATATATATATATAATATATCAAAGAATTGTCCTACACATACAAGTGTATATTCTTTTATTAATCGACCACTTTCTCTGTCTAAACAAAAACTTATAGACAAGCAATTTGGGATAATGGCTGCAAAAGAATTTGAACTATTAAGCCTCGTAGAAAATATTGAATTTCAAAGATTAATTAATTTATTGAACCCTAGCTATAAATTACCTTCACGAAAAACTTTATCTAAATCAATTTTGCCACAATTATACTCAAAAACTAAAGAAAAAGTTAAAACGAATTTAATTAATTCGCATTGTATTGCATTTACAACTAATGGGTGGACATCCCTTAATAATGACAGTTTTGTTGCATTAACTATTCATTATATTGACAAAAATGAATGCACCTTAAAGTCTTTTTTACTAAGATGTTGTTATTTTGAAAAATCGCATATGGCAAATAATTTATCAATTTTTTTAAATAATTGTTTTAAAGAATGGGAAATGACCGAAAAAGTTAAAATTACAGTAGGTGACAACGCCGCTAATATTACAGCTGCCATAAATATGAATAAAAATTGGTGTCATATACCTTGCTTAGCTCATAGTATTAATACTATTGCTCAAAGCGGATTAGATGCAATACAAATTGTCCATAAAATATTTAAACGCATAGCTGAACATTTTAATCGTAGTTCTCAGACTTTCAGTAAATTAAAAAATATGCAAAAACAAATGGGTTATACGGATTTAAAACTCATTCAAGACAAAACTACGAGGTGAAATTTNCTTGCTTAGCTCATAGTATTAATACTATTGCTCAAAGCGGATTAGATGCAATACAAATTGTCCATAAAATATTTAAACGCATAACTGAACATTTTAATCGTAGTTCTCAGACTTTCAGTAAATTAAAAAATATGCAAAAACAAATGGGTTATACGGATTTAAAACTCATTCAAGACAAAACTACGAGGTGGAATTCTACGTACGATATGTTTGAGAGATGTATTCGAATGAAAGAATCAATAATATCTACAGTAGCAATTTTAGATAATATTGAGAATATATCTTATGAAGACTGTGATAAAAAATAAAGGTTTTGTTAATCATTTTACATATCAACGTACTTATGACAAGATTGTACAACGAGTAGCTGGATTTATTTTGTCAAAGCAACAGAAAGAAATACATCAAACAGAACAACAGGGACACGCGAACGATAATAGTCAAAGTGAAACTGAAGCCGTAGACATATGGAAACAGTTTGGCTCTCAGGTGTAACAACAAAAAAGTTTATTTATTTATTATGTTATTTAATCAAAAATTTTAATTTTTTAAGGTGGTAACTTTATCAAAAAAAACTCCTACTAGTGAAGCGATTATTGAGTTAGACAGATATTTGTATGAGCCTATTATAGAAAGAAAGTCGCATCCTTTATTATGGTGGAATGAGAGGAAAATGATGTTTCCTAACTTATTTAATCTTGTATTGTTGAGATTATGTGTTCCTTCAACATCTGTCCCGTGCGAACAGACATTTTCTAAAGCGGGATACACAATAACTGAAAGGCGTAATAAACTTACAGTTAAAAATTCAGAAATGTAACTGTTTTTAAATAGTAATTTTTGATTAAGAATTTTAAAAGACGTTTTTTATATAGTTAAATAATTTAATGAAATTATATTATAAAT
>NW_026099575.1:369632-392081 GCF_025091365.1 Daktulosphaira vitifoliae
CCTCCACGCCTCCCGGTTCCTCAACATCAAGTTCACCATGGACCCGACTTGGAACTTGGACCCCAGTCGAGACTCCAAATAGTCCCGTTCCTGTGCCCACGCCTCGCGCCTGAAGAGGGTGTGTAGAGCGCTATCAGTCTCTGCCGAGCGATCATCACTTGGGTGAGACGATAAGTTATCTCACCCTGAGTCCGGTCCACCCACCTGTCCAGCCGATCGGGTCCTATGAGGAACCAAGTCGTCGTTTCCTCCGAGAGGCGAGGCCGTCACCGGAGCATGGTCATCCGCCTGAGCGCTATCCAGTCCTCAGGTTCGAGGAACCGGTTGCGTTCTCCTCGGCGAGCAGGTCGGCGGGCAGCAGTGATGACAAGATACCCACCGACACTCCGGACACCGTTCGGTACGCCGAAACTGTCCGGATCGCCGCCCGCCTCTGCACCCTCAAGAGTATCCGCCCAAACCGGGGACCCGTACAGTAGGACCGAGTGTACGACGCTGACTAAAAGTCTACGCCGCATCTCTCTCGGCCCTCCCAGATTGAGCATGAGTCTCGCCAGGCAATTCATGACTTTCTGGGCCCGCTGGGCCGCACGTTAGTCGTGCGGCCCGAACTTTAGACGTTTGTTNGGCCCGAACTTTAGACGTTTGTCTATGACAAAGCCCAGTTAAGTCATGAAGTCCTTAAGCGGGATCTCCACTCCCAGCACGGCGAGCCGTGGAGGAGTGAACTTGTACCTGCTTCGGTCTTGACCAGGGCGAAGCTAAGTCCGCTCCCCTCCTGCTGGATCCAGGCGGAGACTGCGCTAAGCGCGCAGTTTNGTACCTGCTTCGGTCTTGACCAGGGCGAGGCTAAGTCCGCTCCCCTCCTGCTGGATCCAGGCGGAGACTGCGCTAAGCGCGCAGTTCGCACGAGATCCAGCCTCCTCGAACGAGGTGCCTTCCGCCACCACCAGCGTGTAGTCCGCGTAGCAGACGACGCGCACGTGCGGTTGGGTTAATTNCGCGTAGCACGTGCGGTGGTAGCGGATAATTAAAATGCTGTGCACTTGCGAATATCGATGTCATAAAAATTCAATTAGCTACTTGTATTTATAATCCCTTGTGTACTATACATGTATATTAACTCAACATTTTGAAACTTTAAATGTTTATATCTAATAAACTAATAAAGTTATACATAAATTCCAATGTCACAATTTAATAAAATTTGAAAAGTTTTTATAAAAACCCAAACATTTTGGGTTTTGAACCACCCTCGTGGCATTTTGGCTATGTGCGTACAGCCAACATTATTTTGTTTTTTTCGTGTGTGTCGTTTAATAATGTATTAATTCAGCAAGGCGTCGGCTATTTCCGGGGCCGAGATCCCCATCTTAGGATGAGTCCCAATCGGGACTGGATATCGTATTTTATTTTATTTAATATATTGTTTTGAGCCCTTTTTCTATTTTAAAGTTATTTTTTTTATGAGCTGTATATAATTTTAGCTATAATTGACAAATACAAGGTTATTGGTCAGTAGTGTGTCATGTATATTTAATATATATATATATTATTCCCGCAGAGCCCAAGTACGGTCCGGCCGGTCCCAGATTACAGAAATTATCCGCCGCGTCCGGAGTACACGGACTTGTTCCGATGCGGAAGACACTTCATGTGTAATATTTAAAAGTTGTAGGTTACAATTTTTTTTGTCTTAATAATTGTTTTTTTTTCTCTTTTGTCCCTTTATTTGCAGAGTGGTTTTTGCCTTCGGGTTTTGTCCACTATTAACTTAACTAATAATTTAATAAAGTCCTCTTAATTTTCTTAATCAAAAAAAATCTTTTTATTGCGTGAATATCTTCAATATTCACGTGTATCTTATTTTTTTTCCCCTTTAAATAATTCTCTCTAGTTTTAAGGTAACGGTCTTCGACATACTAAAGTATGTCCACCACTGGTGACATCAAATAAACCTATTTGTTATATTTACCAGGTATCAGCGTATTATAGTCTACAACACTTTATATTTTAGTATATGTATATATAATTTTTTTATTATCCACTTTGGTTTCATCAAAGTGCATATTATTGGTTTTCTTTTTAATTTCTTAAATCCACTTATGGTCCGGGTGCTGTTCTATTTATGATCAAGACCCTCGCCTAAGTGGTTGGCGACCCGATTTCCTTTTGCAAGGGAGCCATGAGGGTGGCGACTCCACAATCCCTTGCGTGGCCCAAGTCGTCACCTCTCACCATAATGAAGTACATTACATTAGCTTTAATTTAAGATACATATATAAAAATGTCATACTTTCCGGAACAATTTCAAAAGTTAAGTCGAAAGAGTTCTACTTTCTATAGATATTTTTCTGATTTAAATTCCCCCCGTATATAGGGAAATGGTTCAATTAAAAAAAAAAGTATGTCGAATAAAAGAAGTATATAAATACAGCTGTAAAAAAAATTGAAAACATTTCAAAAATTAGCAATTTTTAAATTTATAATTATTTTGGAGGTTTGCCCCATTTTCGGGGAACGAGGGAAATTTTATCAATTTTTGAGAATAATATTTTTGACTAGATAAATTTTGTGATTTTTTGACGTATCATTGAAAGAAATCGGTTCGGTAAGAAAAAGTGATAATAGACAAAAAAAAAAAACATATCATTGTAAAGCCAATATCTTCTCAGCTTCGCATCGAAGCTAAAATACAATCGAGCTAGTGCAATTAATGAATGGTCAGTTAATAAAAAAAAATTATTTTTAGCCATTTATTTAACGGATACACCTCACTATTTATATACTATTTGATCATTTATTTGTGGTAGTATCTACATTAAGCATTTGATGTTTGAGATATTCAGATCCAAGGCATCGATTACAGTTACTGAACATACATATTTCGTTATTAATATCACAGATAATACTTTTAATTAAACTGACTAAGTCTAAATTTAATGTAGCCCCTTCAATCATAAGTTTATATATTAATGGATCACGCACACGCTTACGGAATGTGTACCACTTGTTCCAAGTAATGGTACAAATAATTATGGTCTCATTTCAGCAAATTTAAAAAAAATTTTGTTATTTGGATTTTTCGTTTTGTAATTTACATATAATTTTTTTTAGTTATACGAAATCAATCTTTTCTATTTACTAATTTTTTTACCATCAGCATCTCTTATCTTAATGACTTCTTTCATACCGAGGCATACTCTGCTATAATCGTCATTATGATATAAGTCTTCAACATTTTTTACATACTTTCAAATAAATTGCTCGACCAGATTTTTGAACGACAATATCAGGTAAAACACCATGAACATCAACTAATTTGTTTACCTTTTTCACATAGTATCCTGTGACACCAAACTCTTCATAAATTTTTGAAACCCACCAAGAAGTTTCCCTTATAAATTTTATAGTTCATATAGTTATTTGAACGGATTTCACTGGTGACAGCAGTGAATTTTTACCTGGGTTATTCACAATTACGTTATAGCGAGATTAGATTTAGCCTGGTCTCTGGGAAAATTTTTTTTATAAAAATAAAGTTAGAACAGTTTATCTAATATAATCCGCCATAAGTATTGTCGTTTAATATATTATTATTTTAAAAAAATTGTACTCTCGCTTTTAAATGCCTTTTTAGACTTCATTTTATATGTTTTTAAATACAATATGTATTTTGGTAAACATATAAAATGAAGTCTAGAAAGGCATTTAAACGCGAGAGTACAATTTTTTTTTAAAATACGGGCATTAATCGATCTATTTAAAACGCCCCCGCATTTAAATTGAACCATGTTTACCATGACGAAAAATATTTGAAGAAGAATAAAAGAAAATTGATGGCCTAGTATTAACACTAAAGTAATTTCAAGACAAGATGGGGCAGTCACAAACGTGCAGTAGACACGATGTAAATAAACTTGCCAGAAGTTGTTAAAACTCATTATAGTGAATTGCTGATAGAGAACTTCTCAATATAAAATTAAAAATTATTTCAGTAGCACAAGAATTACTTTTTCAAATGGTGAATTTTAAACTTAGTTTTATGGAAAAATATACTCGGAAAAGCTTATATTTAATTAAACTATTTACAAAGTTCTAAAATTGATATAATAACTGCACATGATATGGTTTCAACATGTTTTTTGCATATTTCATCTTTCAGAAATGAGGAACATTTTTTAACAATAAAATGTAATGCAAATGAATATTGAATCATGTGAACAGTTTTGAGGCGAAATTGACTTTGAGCAAGAACATATTAAATTTGGATATATTGAGCATTCAGCACATTAAAAACAAAAAATTAACTTAAAATATGTTATAAATACATATACTTAACTACTGGAAATACTACAATATTTATTTTGTACTACTTTTATTTTTGTATATTATGATAAAAACTTAATTCAGGTGTGAATTATTTTTGTATTGGATTAGAATTTAATGTAATATCCTTTGTGGAAATGAAAGCAGTCATTGAAAATTAAAATTAAATAAATTTACTGTAACTATAAATTTAAAAACTAAAATGGGTAATAAATATTTGTAAATCTACTAAAAATTAATTAAATATTTCTAGTAATTTTTTTAGTTGAATATCAATTTGAATGAAACAAATAAAAATAACATTATTACTTTATACCTAATCTAAAGTTAGTTTTGAATTTTATTTAATAATTATTAGTTATAACTTATGTCATTTAGTAGTTATATTGAGTGTTGGTATAAAAGTGTGATATAAATGTTTTTGTTAGTAAATATAAAACTATTAATAATCATATTTTATTGAAATATAACCCGAAAATATTATTTTAAAAAAGAGCAAGTAAATTAGTTGACTTTGGAAAGTAAATAACAGTTATTTAAAAATACTATCCCTTAAAGATGATTAAATCATAAGATGTTCTCGTCCGAATAATTTCTTAAATTTATCAATAACTTCAAATTTAGAATTAAGTGATTTTGTGTATAACTGACAATAGATCAAATTTTCTAAGGAATTTGTTGAATTCAGTGATACTTTAGAGGCTGAACATAAAATTATAGAATTTGTATCAATTTTTGATAATCTGAAAAATTTAGATTAAAAATATGATAATTATATGATTAAAAGTATTTCTTTGCCTATACAAAGAATATATTTTTTTTTTTTATTTTTTTTATTTATAAAATTTACAATCTGTAAAAAAAAAATTTTACAATAAGTAAATAGTTTAGAAAACATACATATATAAAATACTTAACATTAGTAGCCTGTGAGGTCACGAGGGAATTTTTTTCAATTTTTGAGGGTAATGTCTTCGACTACATACGATGTGTGATCTTTTGACGTATCATTTAAAGAAATCGGTTTGGTGAGTCTAAGAAATGTGGTAACAGACATAAAAAAAAATAAAAAAACACATCATCGTAAAACCATAAAACCAAGCTGATTTAATTTTTCAACTTTTAAGCTATTAAGAAAAAATAATTTATACCTTATTACTAATAACAAATAAGTTATAAAAATTTTTAAAATAAATATAAATTATAAACAATGTTAAATTTATTTTATTTAAAATTAAAAACAATTCCTGCTTTTTTTAGTAATATTTTTATTACTATTATTTAGAGCACGCAAATAACAAATTAACAAAAACAAATAAATTACCTATTGTAACTACTAAATTATAAAAAAGGAAACAAATTAAAGATAAGATTTATCAAAAAAATTTTCATAGAGTATACTCTATCGAATTTTGTAAACAACTACATTCTAATCACTGCAGATACTTGGTAGTTTGTTATCATTTTTTGGACCAGANGATACTTGGTAGTTTGTTATCATTTTTTGGCCCAGAGTTAAAAAAAATTTACCTTCAACCACGTTTGGAGTAACTGCTATTCTATTTATTATTACGTCTAGAACGTTATCTTTTTCAAAAAACGTTTTCTATGAATATAAAAGTAAAAATACAGCCATAATAATAACCGTAGTACTCAATAGTAATCACAAATTAATAATAATTTGAATGTATATAAGGCCTAGCACGGTTTTGATAATTCGTAAAAATAATTGAGTTTTAAATTTGGGGGGGGCGGCCCTGGGCCACATTAAATCTAAGGGGGGCCATAAATATAATAGATATAAATATTATTTCTCATAAAAAATTGTGTTGATCATTACACTTTTCAATAAGTTATAGCATTTTAAAGTTAAAAATGTAAAAAATAAAATCGAGAAATTTCAAACAAAAATAGCATTTGGTAGCCATTTTTTTCGTGAAGACAAAATAAAGTCCGAAATTCTTTATTTCCATAATAAAGTTAATTACATTAGCTTTATTTAAGATATATATAAAAGGGTCAGACTTTCTGGAACAATTTCAAAAGTGAAGTTAAATAAGTTAATTTTTTGTGAACAAATTGTCATTATAAATCCTGTGGACAGGTAAAGGGTTAAATTTATAAAAAAAATATACAAAATGATAGGTAAAGACATCAAGCATCTATAAAAAAAAAAAATTATATTGATATGTTCATTTTTGAAAAAGTTACGGCAGTTTTTAGTAAAAAAAATTGAAAAAATTTCGAAAATTAGCGATTTTTAAATTTGTAGTTTTTTTGGAGGTTTGCCCCATTTATGAGGAACGAGGGAAAATTTTTAAGGGTAATGTCTTCGATTAGATACAATTTGTGATGTTTTGACGTATCGTTGAAAGAAATCCGTTCAGTGTGAGCTGAGAAAAAGTGGTAACAGCACAAAAACAAAACATATCATAGTAAAACCAATACCTTCTCAGCTTCGCATCAAAACTAAAATAACTCCGTAATATTTTAACTGTATTTATAGGATTTAATGTAAACTGTTTATCCTCTTCGGTCCTTAATGTTTATAAAGTTATGGTATAAAGTAAAACGTTAAAGCTGTGGCGTGTTGATGAAATTTAATATTAATATTAACTACCTAGTGTCTATTAATTTGTATTGTTACATTATGTAAACAATAATTATACTTAAACAATTTTAACAACATGAATTGACACCATTAAAATTGTATTATAAATATAGCATAAATAATAAACCCAGAAAATTTAAGAACAATATGAGGTGGTCGTGCAACCAATTCTGGATGATTTGGCATAGATTGACCCTAAGCTTATTATATATTTTAAAATAGACTACATGTCATATTTAAAGTTATAATAATTAATAATTCCCAAATATTTTCTATTATTATTAAATGAGATTACAAATTTTTCATTTATTAAATGATCATTTTGTATAATACAACAAAATAAAAGACAGCCTTCCTATTGCAAAGAAACCAAAAATGTAAACAATTCAAATTTTAAATCCCATTTACTATTTTTTTTTAAATAGTGCAGATAATTTTATTTGCTCATAAATACTTTAGATTTTAATTATGTACTAAAAAAATATTAAGTTTAAAGTCATGTTAGATTTTAATTTAAGCCAACTAATTTTTTTTTTTGTGTCTGTTACCACTTTTTCTCAGCTCTCACTGAACGGATTTCTTTCAACGATACGTCAAAAGATCACAAATTGTATCTAATCGAAGACATTACCCTTAAAAATTTTCCCTCGTTCCCCGTAAATGGGGCAAACCTCCAAAAAAACTACAAATTTAAAAATCGCTAATTTTCGAAATTTTTTCAATTTTTTTTACTAAAAACTGCCGTAACTTTTTCAAAAATGAACATATCAATATAATTTTTTTTTTTTATAGATGCTTGATGTCTTTACCTATCATTTTGTATATTTTTTTTATAAATTTAACCCTTTACCTGTCCACAGGATTTATAATGACAATTTGTTCACAAAAAATTAACTTATTTAACTTCACTTTTGAAAGTGTTCCAGAAAGTCTGACCCTTTTATATATATATCTTAAATAAAGCTAATGTAATTAACTTTATTATGGAAATAAAGAATTTCGGACTTTATTTTGTCTTCACGAAAAAAATGGCTACCAAATGATATTTTTGTGTGAAATTTCTCGATTTTATTTTTTACATTTTTAACTTTAAAATGTTATAACTTATTGAAAAGTGTAATAATCAACACAATTTTTTATGAGAAATAATATTTATATCTCTTTTTCATTCGACATACTTTATGTTAATCAGGATCCTTTTTCATTCAACATACTTTATATTAATCAGGATATTAATAAGGAATTAGCTGATCATGTAGCTTTTGGAATAATCCAATAATTTTTTTAAATGAAACACTATCTAAAAATTTGCATGGAAGCGTTTTTTTTTTATTCAACTATGCCTCGTCACCATTGTACCNAAAAACTATCTAGAAATTTGCATCGAAGCGTTTTTTTTTTATTCAACTTTGCCTCGTCACCATTGTACCGCGACCCCCTTGTTTTTTATAGTGATTTTAAAATGTGGTATTGTATAGTGTTTAATCTATGTTTCAACTAAATTTCAAATTTATAAAACAATTTTCTTGGGATTTAGAAGAGGCCTACAATGTTAGACATTTTATAAAAATATAATAAATAATTATTAAATTTATTGAATAAAATGTGTTATATTTTAGAAACAATTTCTATGAAATCAAGAATAGAAAATTTTTTGTATAAAATTATGTATAAACCAAAAAAATATAATTTAAATATTGGCTGAAAACAATCTATAGTGATTATTAAATAACATATTTTACTTTGAATTAATGAAAAAAGTTGTTTTAGCAACGTTATTTGTCGTTGGCCAATTAAGTCTTGTTTACTTTTTATTTAAGCCAATTAACATAAAAAAATATTTTTTACAATTGGCCAACAATTATTAAAATGTATGATAAAATGTAATTAATTTAAGTTACAAACCGTAACAGTATGTTAATTAAATAAAGCTACTGTCTATTCCTTAAAAATGAATTATATCTTAAAAACTATTTCTATAAATCAAAGAGTAGGCATATTTTTTATAACATTCATTCGATAATAACTTATTTCGGTCACTAAATTATAGTTGATTTTTATTCGGATGTATACGTGTACAATTCAAAAAAATATAATTTAAATATTGGCTAAAAACAATTTATGGCGATCGTGAATAAAATATTTACTTTTGAAATAATTTGTTTTAACAACGTTATTTGTCACTGGCCAAAAAAATCGGGAAAAAATTAGTATAAAAGATCTAGTAAACTAAAAATTCATTGGGACTTTTAGTCTAACCTGCGAACAAAGAACATATAAGCTCTTGTGGAAGCCATCTAGTCTATAAGTCTCAGTCGCGTCGAAATCAAATTTCAAAAATCTTGAAAACAACGCGACATTCGCAAGTCGAACATATTGACTATTTCCAAAAATAGCCATCGAATTCACCTGCAATAATTATGGCACTGTTAGAGAGAGGAGATCGGATCGTCATAAGATATTATGACTACTTGCAAAATTTAACCGTTATCAAAGTAAATGACAAGAATCGTGAACAGCCCGAAGAGTATCGCGTTAAACTTCAAGGAATAAGTGGAGAATTTTTTGACACGTCCTCGATGAATATCCTTACCAATGTCATCAAAAAGAAAGAAATATTTAACATCGTAAGTGAAAAAAAAATATGTGTACATAGCATAGATATTTATACTTATATTTTTAAAGGCACTCATTGACAAAAATGAACTCGTATTAACATATTCAACATCTAAACAATGTCTCAACACTCAGATTTGGAATGCTGAGAATTTGAAACCCAAAAACGTCGGCAATAAATATGAGAAGACTTATGCAAAGAAGAACGCATATAAACCTGGACTTAAGCCGAACAATTACGCAACATATAATGCCAAACGTTATACGGCCCAAGATAGACTTATGAAATACCGTAAAACTGAGGAGCTACAAATCGTTCATCAAACTAATAAATTCAAACAGCCCGAAAATAGACAACTGTACAACACCGATAATACACGTTATTCAGCTCAAGACCGACTTAAAAAATACAAGAACATCGTTACTTCAAAAGAACCGCAGCTTAAACAATATGACATTAAGACCACAGATATGAACCGATTTGAAATTGAAGAAAAATGTTGCAAAGAACAAAATCTCAGCACTGACATAACAGAAGACCCATGTACTAAGAAACGTACATTAAAACTAGGCGAGACGCAAAAAGTTAGTTATTTATATTTATCATACAAACAATCTATTATTACAATAATCTTTCCACAGATAATGATAGTTCAAAAACGAACGAAGACATGTTATCTGGTACACACGATGGAGAGTAGAAAGTCGGTAATCACCTTGTGTGATAAACTACGAAAAATTGAAAATAACTTAAAACGTATCGAGAAAGTTGAGAAGTACGACATGTGCTTGATATTTTTTGGCGCTGAATGGTACCGTGGGAAAATTATGGACGAGACGAACGATGGTATGTTGAAAATTTACTTGATTGACACAGCACAAGTGATGTTCTTTAATCGAAAAGAAGTCTACGAGATGCCAAAGCATTTCGAAGGAGAGTCATTATTAATTGAAATCGTCGTAACACCTCCGCCAAATGAAATGCTGACTACTGTTTTTGCTAACGTAGAAGCAATAAAAACTATTGGACCGAGTACGGTGGTGAAACTGATTTAATAACTTGCTATATTGCCTTATAACTCCTATTAATTTGCATTCGACAGTCAACGAATATTCCCTACAGAAGTTTACATGCTGACAATGATGTCTTTTTCCATTAAAAATACTCTTGTTTATTTATTATGAACTATTTTGCATTTTCATCCGACTTCTTTATTTATTGTTTATATATTTGTTATATTTATATGTTTGTTGTTACATTATTTAATTTTTCGTTTATTTGCTATATTGTTAAATTTTTTTGTTCAATTTTCTGTTTAATTTAAATAAAGCTGTTCGACACTTATAAAACATTGTTATCATTTAATTTTAACTTACTTATTTTGTACATCAATTAGTTAATACAATTGCAATTGTAAATTTTCCAAAAATTGCAGATCACTAGTTAATAATAGAGTATATGAAAATAATTTTACTCATATAGTTAATATAACTATGATTATATGTCTACAATGACTACTATTAATACTATGATGAGTTATAAATACAAATACATTTTATTAACAAATCGCCAATATCTCAATACATGAAAACTTAGATGTTACCGTCTTGATGGTCTACTAACTTGCAAGCCGACTTAACCTGTTAATCACATGGCGTATAAAACCTAATTAGAACAAATCTGCACACATAACTTTTATTTATAATATTTTCTATCTACTGGACTTAATACATTATTAACATAAATTGTGTAGTCATGCAATAAAACAAAGTGACACTAACCACATTGTCATATTTTGAATCCGAAAAAAATCATTAGTCAATTTAAGTATAAAAAATATTTATAAAAATATATCGAATATTAAAATAGGATATTATTATTTAACTAACAATTTAATATTACAAAAATAATAATTTTAAAGCATACATATATAAAAAAAATAAGTACAGTATAACTTCGATTAGCCGTCCCCATCGAGACCATGACTGTGATGGTTAACCAAATAGAAGATTAACAGAAATTTTGTAACAAACATATAAAAGACATTATAAATAAAACAAATTTATATTTTTTATACTAAAATATTCCAACAGTTTCAATATAAAGTATATTCATTTAAATTATAAAAAATAATCAATCATTTTGTTTGGTTTTTTCCAAGATTTTAAAACGACAATGCTGCGTATTTTACGTATATTCGTGGTATGTAAATATATGGTAAATTGGAGAATTCTTAATTAAAAATAATTTTTTCAATAAAGAGTATTCAGTGTTTTTGTAATTTATAGTATATTTTAGAATATATGATTATTTATACATATAAAAAAAAATGACAATGCAAAATATGAATATTTTAAGTCGTTGAACATCAACTTTGATTCTTTGAATTTTGAAATAATATATTATATTACAATATAATACAAGGAAACTATTTTGTTATAAATGCTACTCGTCTATNACAATACAAGGTAACTATTTTGTTATAAATGCTACTCGTCTATTAATGCTGTTCATAAAGAATTCATTATTATTCGATGAATATGATAAAATTCATGAATTGTAAAAGTAAAAGTAGACTAACACTGGTATAATGGTTGGTGTATTCAATAAAGAAAAATTTAATGAAAATAAGTTAAATCAAATAACAATTAAAATGTAAATTTATGAAAAAATTATGTTTTAGCTACTTTGAATATTTTTAGTAAAATCTTTTATATATAGAGAGAATCAAGATTGGAGCTTGTAAGCTAAACAGTAATACCTACACGACTAACTTTACAAGGATTCCGAGTTATAAAAATAATTTCAATTTAAGATAACAATGATTAAAAATTATTTTTAGTACATTTTTTTTTTAATTATTATAAAAATAATAAAATTTATTGGATAATTAAATCATACTACTAAACAAAATATATAGACTTGAATTAACAAAAGTATGTCCAATAAAAATACTAATAACAACTAAATAATGGTCAAGAATGCCAAAAGAAAATATGAGTAGGAGGTCTAAGATAATACATATGAATTCATAAATCATAATAGAAACAGAAACGTGTAAATTAAGACAGATCCAATTAATATGATATCAGCCTAATAAATTATCTTTTATTTACATACAGCATTTTGCACACATAAAGTTAAAACAGTGAGTGGTGATTTATAGCAATTGTATAGAATTAATTGTCTATAGACAGACTAGCATCAGAACGGCCTTTGTATTTTGTGAGTTCAATAACTACACTTGGTCGATGTAGTTTAAACATAATGCTCACATAGGCAGTATTTAAGAGTTCAATTCAGAACAAATTCACATATCAGATATTAACTGAATCAAATCATTTAAATAAAATAAATAACATTTATACATAATATTAAATAATTAATTTAATAATGTACCAACAGAATAAATAGGAGTGTAACGTGGACATGACAGATCCATCGCACGTGTCAGGGTAAAATGGACATGTCACCAATATCAATGAGTATCCTCTACATACTAGTAGAGGACCCATTAAGATGTTCACCATATCCACCCTGACCACACCCAAGGACCTGTCAGCTCACGGAAGATGAAGACAGAAAAATTAAAGAAACAGAAAGAATTGACCATATAACATAATATTGAAACCATAATTACAATCCATATAGTCATATATGATATGACCAATAGTCAACTAACTCATAAAAAACAATGAATTCATTTACATGTGCACACTGTGCAAGATAAAATATAAAAAAAAAACATAATATACAACATTACAATAATACGATGTTGAAATGTCCAAATGTCAATCTCTCTATCCTTTAAAAGTAATTTTAAAGATTTTACTTGTTCAAATAATTTTACAGTAGATGGCATCCTATTAAGTTATTAAAAGAAATGAACACTCGCCATAGTTATATATTTTTAATTAATTGGAACTTATAGTTAAATTAATTCATATTAACGTATACAAAAGAAATATTTTGGATTTAAGTTATGCGTTCATCCGTCGAACTTTTACTTTAGAAAATCGTAATACAATTTAAAAAATCATATTATTTACATTTTATCCGTTATTTTGTCCATTTCAATATTCAATTTTATTAATTTATAATTTATTTTTACGATTGATTATTAAAAATCATTTTTTTTTTCTTTTACAATTACTATACTTAAATATAAAAAGTAATTATAATGGTATGCTATATTTATGTTTAGTTCTTGAAGGTCATCTACAAATGAGTTAACCCCAAATTCTTTAAAGGTAAAAAATCTCGTTGTTTTTGGTCTATTATTAACTACACTGAAAAAAATCCTCCGGTAAAATTAATAATTATCAAAATACATCTGTGGCAGGCACGTAGACATGGGTGGGCCTGGCCCCCCTTAGATTTAATGTGGCCCAAGGCCGGCCCCCCCCAAATTTAAAACTCAATTATTTTTACGAATTATCAAAAACGTGCTAGGCCTTTTATACATTTAAATTATTATTAATTTGTGATTACTATTGAGTCACACAGTTATTATTATGGTTGTATTTTCACTTTTATATTCATAGAAAACGTTATTTGAAAAAGATAACGTTCTAGACGTAATAATAAATAGAATAGCAGTTACTCCAAACGTGGTTGAAGGTAAATTTTTTTTAACTCTGGTCCAAAAAATGATAACAAACTACCAAGTATCTGCAGTGATTAGAATGTAGTTGTTTACAAAATTCGATAGAGTATACTCTATGAAAATTTTTTTGATAAATCTTATCTTTAATTTGTTTCTTTTTTTATAATTTAGTAGTTACAATAGGTAATTTATTTGTTTTTGTTAATTTGTTATTTGCGTGCTCTAAATAATAGTAATAAAAATATGACTAAAAAAAGCAGGAATTGTTTTTAATTTTAAATAAAATAAATTTAACATTGTTTATAATTTTTATTTATTTTAAAAATTTTTATAACTTATTTGTTATTAGTAATAAGGTATAAATTATTTTTTCTTAATAGCTTAAAAGTTGAAAAATTAAATCAGCTTGGTTTTATGGTTTTACGATGATGTGTTTTTTTATATTTTTTTATGTCTGTTACCACATTTCTCAGTCTCACCAAACCGATTTCTTTAAATGATACGTCAAAAGATCACAAATCGTATGTAGTCGAAGACATTACCCTCAAAAATTTAAAAAATTTCCCTCGTTCCCCGTCAATGGGGGATACTCCCCAAAAAATTACAAATTTAAAAATCGCTAATTTTTTCAATTTTTTTTTACTTAAAATTGTTATATTTTTTTTTATAGATGCATGATATCGTTACTTCTCATTTGATATATTTTTTTATAAATCTGATCCTTTACCTGCCCACGGAGGGGATTTAAAATGACAAATTTTTCACGAAAAATTAACTTTTTCCACTTAAATTTTTAAAATGTCCCGGAAAGTCTGACACTTTTATCTAAATCTTAAATTAAAGATAATGTAATGTACTTTTTTATTTAAAAAAATTTCGGACTTTATTTTGTCTTCACGGGGAAAATAGCAACCAAATGCTATTTTTGTGTGAAAATTCTCGATTATGTATTCTACATTTTTAACTTCATAATGTAATAACTTTTTGAAAAATGTATGGATAAACACAATTTTTTATGAGAAATAATATATTTTAATAATCTCTTTTTCATTCGACATATACTTTATCTTAATCAGGATATTAATAAGGAACTAGCAGATCATGTAGCTTTGGAGTAATCAACCAATTTTTTAAAATTAAACACTATCTAAAGATTTGCATCGAAGCGTTTTTTTTTTTTTTATAGTGGTTTTAATCACTGTCAGATATCATTATACTTGATCCATCTATACCCCGTCACCACTGTGCCGCGAATCCCTTTGCTGGGTTTTTTTGTAATTAAAACTGCCATAACTTATTGAAATGTTAACAAATCAAAATAGTATAATTTTATATTGAAACCTTAGGTATTTTTCTTTCATTTGATAACATTTTTTTTTAAATTTAATCCTTTAATCGTCCATAGGGGAGTTAGTAAAATAGTATAATACTAATATAATTAATAATATAACGCTATATTTAGATAAGTGGTACTGTATATAAAAAATCAGAGGAAAAATGGATCAAATACGAGCCCTTAACCCAAAAGAAAACAAATTTATGTGTTTATTTATTCACAGATTTATTGTTTTTTCCATCTGTTCATAAAGTTGTTAACCTCCATGTTGCGCCATGACACTCCTAAATTAACGGTTGGCGTCAATAGCTTATAAGGATCATGGGGACCGATTATACTTAACCTAAAATAAAGTACATAACCTTTAAATGATTAGTTTATATATATAAATGATGTTGTGGCCTTAAGAGCTAAGGGATACAACAAATACTCTTTCTGGTGTTTGGGTATTGAATGATGCTATAGCTGATCTGCCTCCTTCATAAATCACATAAGCTGTACATTGACTTGGTTATCTGAGCTGATATTCTCCATTTCATTGAATCCTCTGCATAGGACAGCAGTGCATTAAAACTGTAGGATAATATTTACATTCTTCACATCAACAATGTGGTTTTGTTTGAGAGCACTGTATGAGCTTACATATTAACTATCTACGATGTGTAGAAGTACGTAGAGCAATGCATGAGATTGCAGGTTAGAGAGTGTTGGGTAGATTNGCTTGCCGGTTAGAGAGTGTTGGGTAGATTGTGAAACTCGTGTATGACCGGTTCGAACGTGTTCATGCTTCGACCGGTCATCGTCCCTTCCTCAGCAAAGCGACACAACGTTTTTTGTACAACAGTACACATGTCTCGCGCCTCTTAAAATCGGCACCGTGTAATGATTAATCGCTCCATATAGTTTTTTTTGAGTTTTGTATATTATGTACCTTAGTTTTATNTTGAGTTTTGTATATTATTACTTTACGTTCATTGTGATTTACTATGCCACTCTCTCCGATCTCCTCAAGTCATCAGATAAGCTATTAATTTATTATCATTTTGTTATTTTATCATATCATAAGATTAAATATTATTTTAGTATGTAAGTTATCCCCCCTACCCCCTTTACTTTTAAGAGCTTTACTTGCAGAACTACAAATATATAATTCATAACTTATACATTCATAAGCAGGTGTACCTATTTATTACCCCCTCTTATTTCCGCATTTTGATTTCTACAAAATAAACAACACCACCGCACAGTAATAGGCCATTCCCCTTTATTATTAAGGGTCTGCTTGTTACAGAGTGAACACTCACATATTTAAAAACCACAGAAACGTTATATTGTACTGACAACAGCAACAGCAGCTGATAACAACAGTACAAGTGGGTATTGCACCATATCCAGTATTACCAACTAGAGGTGAACATATACTAAATTGATAACTCTTTTATGGGGCTCAAACACTCCAAGAACGTTGTCCTTTGATGCAGGTGCACACATTTTTCATAAAAATATGGATGTTACCATTAAAAAAAATAAAGTGGTACACTTAAAATAAAGGAATATACCTTGTTAGGGGTTAGTTTAATAGTTGAGGATCTTGGTCAAAACCAAGAATCGGAAGCTAACCGACGTCTGCCCAAATATCGTCCCTATCTCCTTAAATGAGTTTTAATTGCCTGAAGGAGACACAGGCAATCGTGTACCTTAGTTACAGAGGATAGATTATTAAATAAAATTAGACTATTGTTTTATGTCAACGACAAAGTAAAAATATATTTTAGATGTTCAGTAAATATAAGTTATATGTAATGTACAATACGTCTGACCTGAATTCTAGTACAGTTGGTTAGTAGGTATATCCAAGTGAGACGGAGTTGGTTGGCTATGATGACAATTGGCGATAGACGGGTCGTTGAATAAAACAAGTTAAGTTATAAATAATATAAATAAGACGTAAGTAATAATATTGAAAACTATGTCTATAACGGCCACTCAAACACAACTGCCCTTTGTTAGTTCGACGTCAGTAGCTCCGGACTACAGACGAGTAGAATTGTCATATTAGCATCTCCCTCTATGCTAATTAATATGTAGTACGAATTAAATAAATAGAAATATAATAAATAATAGAAAAAATAAAAATAAATAATGACGTATTAATAATTGGATTAAAATAAACCGCTAATTGGAATCATAAATAATTATAGTAATAATCATCATCAGACATTGCCGGAAAAATCTTCGGTCGCTGCTGGAATAAAATACAAATTAAATATAATAAAAATGCTTATAGCAATAATAATTAGACTGAAATATGTCAGCTTTTACTTGACTTCCAAAAATGTAACATTTTTTTTTCTTTTTTTTAATAAACTTAATAAATAATAAAATTAATAATCATCATCAGACAGTGCCGGAAAAGTCTTCGGTCGCTGCTGGATTAAAAGAAAATTTGATAAAAATAATATAATACTCATAAAATTTAATAATTATCACAATGATCAAAATCTAAAATAATATTAATCGAACAGCATTAAGATGCTAAAATAATTGATTTTAATAAGTAATACTACATAATTGTAATACTATGTAAAATATTTATCATCATCAAACGTCGTCACGTGAGATAATGATGAATGTCAGGGTCATGTTTTTGTAATGTCGCGGTGGCCAATCGCTTCATCAGCAAGAACGTTAGGCGTTATTACCGACCAAACTAAAGTTTCATATATTAACATATTAAAGACCGTTAGATCGAGAATAATCAGTATTTTTAAAATGTAAAAAATATTTTTATAATATGCGTACGAATTATAGTACTCCAAAATAATAGTGTATAAATAAAGCATAAATGGCAAGCTAGTTAAAGATTTTTATTACGCTGTAATAAAATGTAAAATTCATATTAATAGCAAGTTGTAAGCAGTAAAGTATAGCATTTAAGCCATAATTCTCATTTTAGAAATAATTGTGATTCTTTAATATTGTAACCTCTTGTTACTATAATTTTTGTTTAAATACGATAAAGGTTAAAATTTTTTATAAACATTTATAATTAATTCAAGCACTTTTAACCATCTACTATACAAGATGCATTGCATATTATGTTTTGATGTGTATTATTAATACATAAATAGTTGACAAAATTATTGTCGCACAAGTCAGCATTTATCTTTGATCCTTTATCCCGATGACTGACAAAAGTAAAAATATAAATTCAAGAATTAATATAATAATTATTCAAGACCACGTCTAATTAAGAAAGTAGTTATATATAATAAAATTAATTGAGAATAAAAATTATTTATATTGACAATTATAAATGAGTAAGCCATCAATGTCCAAAAGAAAATTTATAAGAAACAAAAAAATAAAAATAGTAAAAATGTGGTTTAAATTTAAGTAAAATTGTAAAGTTATTCAATATTAAAATAAATGAATTTCGAAAGTGAAAGTAGATTATACATCTATTTTAAAACAACAAGGGTTTTCTTTATAAAGAATCTTTTAAAAATTACATATTTTCATTTTTAGTAGGTGTAATGAAATTAATTCATGTCAAACAACATATCAATTAATACTTGAAAAGTTATATTATTAGTACTATCTGCTAAATAAACTGAATCATTAAAATTCAAAGTGGTATAAAATAAATTAAATCAAATGAATTTTCGCAAAATTCCATCCAAATTTGATGAAAGTATGCTATTAACTCTGTCAAATATTTATTATGTTAATTAAATGGAGTTAATTTTAAATTTTAACAAGAATATAAATTTTTCAGTTGTTGCTATAGAATAAGCCAATTAAAATTAATAAAAAATGTATACAAACCAAATTGTATGATTTATAAAATGTCATAAATTTTGTAATATTTTTTGATAAATGTTAGTAATAAAAAAAAATACAGTTGTAAAGTTAATGTAAAATAATTTTAATATTTATTTTATTATATTCAACAAAGTTAAATAAAATAAAGGTCATAAGACATAAGAAATTAAACTTATTAATTTTTTTTACGTTTTTAAAGTCGAAAAAGTAATTTTTAAATTTGAGTTAGCTTAAATAGCCAATTTTTTAGCTTTGATGCGATTTTTTATATGTAAATACTAATTTTTAATAATATTAAAACTTAGAAGTGATAGAAAAAGTCTAAATGCAGATTTGAATACATTGCGAAAAGTTGATTTAGAATGGTATATTTTTGTTACTGATGAAATTTCCTTGTAGTTCAGTGCATTTATTTATAGTAACAAACAGTTTTTATTGAAATTTATTGTATCAAGCCCTTTAAATTTTTATACACGTAAAAATAAAGCAAAATACAACTTCTTTATTATTTTTATAATTTCNGCCCTTGATTGAATATCAATTTCATACTAAATTTAATAATTATAATTAGTATTTATTCATATATTATATTTTAAATCAAAGAACTACTAATCAGGATATAATTAAAGAAATAAGAGTTGATGTTGCTTTTAGAATAATCCACCAATTTCTCTAAATGAAACACTATCTAATGATTTATATCGAAGCGTTTCTTATGATAGTGATTTTAATCACTGTCAGATATCATCTATACTTGTCCCATCTATGCCTTGTCTACACTGTGCCTCGACCCCACTGTGTTACCGTTTTTTTAAATAATTTTTCACCGTAATTATATTTTTCGTGGTTATTATAATATTAAATTAGAAAAAATAAATTATATATAGTTTTAATAAAATGAATTGTTGTTATGAATATAATTATATCATAATATAATTATTTTAAACCTAATACAGTTTTAATATAAATTGTAATTTAAGCCATACAATTCATTTTTTTTTTACTTAAAATATCTTTTTAATTCAATTTTTAGTCTATATTATGAATTACATTAGACAATTATAACTCACAAATTTTTAATCAAATTTACGTTCAATTTAATTTTAGTGTATAATGTAAAACTCAATGACCAAATCTCATTTGGTTCAACGATTACGACAAAAAAAAAACATTATTGGCCAAAAGCTCTCATTAAAATTTTCTGTTTTAGCTAATTTTTATATTTTCAAAGTGTGGACAAAAAACTAATATCTATTAGTCAACATCTTTATTTAATGCCATTAATACAGGTGTGATCGAAAACTGACTCATAACACTTGAATGTAAAATAGTTTTACAAATCGCCGAAAAAATTGGTTTAGACGGGGAAAAATGGTTTTTTATAGTTCGAAGTAGGTAGCCCAACGATCCCTACCGTGATCTTGGAAGCTGTGACTTTCTATTCTAATTGGTTAATTATAATGAGAGTGAAAAAACCTGTGTTTTGGGTTGGATTTTACCATAATTAACTGGATATGTTGTATTTTAAATGAGATAACCTTGTTTTGGTGATCTTCTATAATCATAATATGTGACATACATGTACAAATGATAACA
Source organism: Daktulosphaira vitifoliae (assembly GCF_025091365.1). NCBI lineage: Eukaryota > Metazoa > Arthropoda > Insecta > Hemiptera > Phylloxeridae > Daktulosphaira > Daktulosphaira vitifoliae. The sequence continues at coordinate 390,553 of NW_026099575.1, forward strand.
TCATATTATATGTTTATATTATAAGTAATAATATAATATTACAATTATATGCTAACCGTCATAACGTATTACGTGTTCTATTTTTAGCTTTTATATACTGTGACTCAATCACAAAAACAATTTCATCGCTCTTATACACGTAAAATAAATTATAGTTTAAACTACTATACATTTAATTTGTTCAGCCGTTTTAACTTTGCATGGCTTCTACGCATCAACTGAAATAAAACAAACTAATACAAAATTTAAAGCAAATCTTATTAACAGTTGACTCACAATAATAAAATATTAAAAATATTTTTTTGAAATTGATACGTAGCCATAATTTGAATACCATTTTTGAAGGTACTAAATGTATTTTCTCCCTTTTCTAAAAAGTACTTTATACAATAGCAATACAAATAATTTTCTTACATTTTTTAGGTGTGGCTAGTCCCCGGTGGCATCGGTGCATTGATAATTAATCATATAATAATGCGGAGTATTATTAAAAGTTTACTTATTCTTATCGATGAATATTTAATATAATTTTAATAAATAAAAGTAGAGGGGTATTATATGAGCTGGGACCCCCCTAACCCACATTTTGTGGGTTTACCCTGTCCTAGGTGGACGGGCGGTGTAAACGGCTGTTGGTATATGGTGAAAGTCATAGTCCCCTCACCCACCCACATGATGTGGGTTTACCCTGTCCTAGGTGGACGGGCGGTGTAAACAACCGGGAGGGGGATATGGTGAAAGGCATAGTCCCCTCACTCACTCACATGATGTGGGTTTACCCTGTCCTAGGTGGACGGGCGGTGTAAACGGCCGGGGGGATATGATGAACGGCATAAGGCCCCCTTCCCATGAAAGGTTAAGAGTGAAGGGCTCTCTTATGACCGTGAATATCACACGTAATCTACATGAACACTTTTTAGAAATTACTTAATAAATTGTAATTAATAAGTAATTATAAGTTATAAATGTTTATGTGGTGAAGGAATGGGTTAGTTTACGGGGATATATGTTTTGTGATTCGCCGAGTTTATAATTGATTTTGTTACATTTAATGAATATTGTCGCATAAAAGACGGATTATTACTCGAGTAAAATTAATAGTGTTGTGACAGTTAAACGTCTTAAAAATGTTTTCTTGTGACAAGTGTGAAAAAGTGTTTGCATTCAAACATGGACTGGTACGTCATCAAAAGAGTCATGATAGTATACGATTTAAGTGTTATTTATGTCCATCTACTTTTTCGGATAAATGGGCACTCTCGCGTCATGTTAAGACAATTCATCGTGAGTATTACAATTCATTATTTAGTAAAATACTAATATGAAAAGAGAAAATATATTAGTAGAGTGTTAATATAAGTGTAATATTTTAAATCTCGTAAAGTATGGTATAGACTATAATGTTGCTATTGGAANAAATCTCGTAAAGTATGGTATAGACTATAATATTGCTATTGGAAATCATGCTGATTCGAGGGCTATGTCAACGACTGGTAAGTAAAGAAAATATATATTATTAGAAATTTATA
>NW_026099575.1:392181-404345 GCF_025091365.1 Daktulosphaira vitifoliae
CAATTAGACAATATGTTATCTAAATTTTGGTGTTTGGAAGAAGTAGGAACAGCCGAGCCTCTAACGTTAGAAGATAAAAATTGTAAAGAGTTTTTTGAAAATACGGTTAAGCGAGACGATGTCAGTAGATTTATGGTTTATTTACCTTTTAAAGAAGGGGAAAATTATAAATTAGGCGAATCATACGAGATAGCAAAAAAGAGATTTTTTAATATGGAAAGAAAGTTGCAAAAAGACGAAAAGTTAAAATAGGAATATAGTAAATTTATGAAAGAATACGAAATATTGGGTTAATGCAGAAAATTAGTGAAAAGAAACCCATAGTTGGGGAACAAATATGTTACTTACCGCACCACGCTGTATATAATTATAATAGCACAACAACACGACTTCGTGTGGTATTCGATGCGTCGTGTAAAATGTCATCTGGTAAGTCACTGAATGACGTACTATTAAAAGGTCTCGTCTTACAAGACGATATGATTTTTATTTTAATATACGTTTTAGAAAACATAGAGTTACTTTATCTGCAGATATAAAAAAAATGTATCGACAAATTAATTTAGTTCCTTAACATTGTGATTACCAAAGAATATTATGGAGAGAAAATCCAACAATGCCCATAGGAACTTATAAATTAACAACAGTCACATATGGTGTGAGTCCTTCGTCGTTTTTAGCAACTGCTTGTTTACGTACTTTNTTGGCGGCTGCATAGTCGTCCGTGTTTAAAATCAGTTAGTCTACCTTTGTAAAGCGCACCGCTCGCGTACATATAATAAACACATATTTATATTTTTCATTCTTTTACGTTTCATTTAATTTATCGAAGATCTTTTAGTCGTAAGAGATCACACCGAAACATATGGNTAGTCGTAAGAGATCACGCCGAAACATATGGTCCTTCGCCCGGAAAGTCTAGTGAATATCGGAAACGTGAAAGTGCGAAAATTTGCGTAACGAAAGTGCGTTATTAGGGTACGTGAGTTAAGCGTTGTACGTGCGTGTTCGTAAATAATTCTAACGCATCGAGTTAGAAAAGGGTTAATTTCTGCCCAACGTAGTGCGTAGCAGCAGCGATTGCTAAAGTTAATAAAGCGTACATATATATATATATATATATATNAATAATATTATTATATATTATTAACGTATTTTAATTTAAAGTTCGTATAAGTGCATTAGATATCGTCATAAGTATTGTGAAACAAATATAGTTAAGTGTAAAAAACCCGTGCGCAATATTTATAGTGTCGGCGTACAGCGGTTATTGTGGTACTATCGTTATAGTTGTACTTTGCTCAAATTACCACGAACGCTCTCTAACAGTTAATAGAGCGTACATATATATATACATATATTAGTAACGGTCAGCTGAGGCATTTGGTTTCTTTTGGAACAATTATTTATTATCGGTAAAAACTAACAAAACAAATTATGCCTGAAGATAATCGCAAAAATGAAGTTACGCGATTAAGCATAAGGAGAGGTCAATTAAAATCAGCATTGACAAAATTTTTAAAGTTTGTGCAAGACGAAAAGTCGGACCTAATCGAAATTCGGCTTAGGAGAGAAAAAATTGAGGAAGCATGGAGTGAGTACTACCAAGTACAGTTGAAAATCGACATGCTAGAAGGGATAAACGTAGAGGAACAGCAAAATTATAGAGCTGATTTTGAAGACTCATACTTTAAAGCCAGTACGATTGCGGAGAAAAGGCTATCTGAATTGAGTAGGGTAGTCAGCAACGCGTCAGACGTTGGTGTAGGGAATACGGCAGCAACAGCACCGGCTACCCATAGTCAAGATGTCAGAAAATCTATGGTACGGAGCAATGTTTATGCGGTGACAAATTCAGACAAAAAATGCTTTAATTGTCACTCAAATCACTCGGTGTATCGATGTCCTAGTCTTTTGGCCTTGTCCGTAGTTGGACGCATTAAGCGCATTAGTGAGCGCAATTTATGCAGGAATTGTCTACAGGCACACCCTAAGAAAAAATGTTTGGCTCGAGGCTGTTTTAAGTGTGGCAAGCCACATAATACACTTTTACACTTAAGTGCACGGACCGATCAGTCAGAGTTCAACTCAGCAACAAACGTAACGGAAAATTCGGAAAATAGCGAGTCAGAACAAGTAGTTCAAAATGAATTAGTAACCGTTAGTGCACATACTAGCTTACCGGCCGCTACGCCGATATTATTACCAACCGCAGTTGTTTTGGTTAAGAGTAATCGTGGTGAATGGGAGCAGTGTCGTGTGTTACTAGATTCTGCATCACAAAGTAATTTTATAACCGAACGTATGGCACAGATTTTGCGGTTACCTAAAACCCATGTCGACCAAAGCGTCCAAGGAATTGGTGGAAACGTACAAAGAATTAAATCGCGCGTAATGGTTACAGCCAACTCCCGTTTAAATGACTATTCAGTAACATTGTCATGTTTAGTAGTTAAGAACATTACGAGTAACCTACCAGGCATCCGACTAAATGATAGCTGCGTGGTTCCGAAAGCTATAGTCTTAGCGGATCCGCGTTTCACCGTGCCACAGAAGATTGACCTATTAATAGGAGCTGGTCATTTCTATGATTTAATGTCTGCAGGTAAAATAAAGCCACGACCAGGCGGTCCTGTATTTCAGGAAACAAAGTTCGGATGGGTGGTTGCCGGTTCATCGGAAAATCAACTCAATAGTATAAATCAACAAACGGCGGTTTTCCTCGCGGTGAATGACAATTATAACCAATCCCTAGAAAAGGTAGCTGAATGTGAATTCAGTAAGTATCCTGACGCGTGTCAATCATTAGTTAACGATTTTTATGTGGATGATTGGTTAAGCGGTGCAATGAAACGGGAAGAGGCAATAACATTACGAGACAATATTATTACCGTAATGAAAGGTGCCGGTCTACATTTACGGAAATGGGCATCAAACGATAATAGTTTAATAGGTAGTTTATTACCTGCCGAACAAAATAAAGATAGTGACGGTCCGCGTATTATCGATAACGACACGACGAAAATATTAGGCCTGTGTTGGGATCCGCCATCGGATTCATTTAAATATACATTAAGTGAAAACATAATAAATAATAACAATATAACAAAGCGAACAATTTTATCGAATATAGCCACAATTTTTGATCCCCTTGGTTTGCTCGGACCTGTGTTAGTTGTCGCAAAAATTATCATGCAACGTTTGTGGTGCATTCAACTCAGTTGGGACGAACCCGTTTCGGAGGAAGTCGCTGTAGAATGGCATAATTATAGTGCACAATTAACAACATTAAATAAGTTCAGTATTCCAAGATATATATTATGTGAAAATAAAATCGTTACATTACAGTTACACGGTTTTGCCGATTCATCTATCAGAGCGTATGGTGCATGTGTTTACATTAGAAGTACTGACGAAAACGGCCAGCACACGGTGCGTTTGCTACAAGCGAAGTCCAAGGTCGCGCCCATAAAAACGATATCGCTGCCTCGACTAGAATTGTGCGCAGCCCTATTATTAGCACGAATGGTAAACGGAATAGTGCCGAAGTTGAAATGCAAATTCGAGCGACAATTTTATTGGACCGATTCGAGCGTAACCCTAGCTTGGATTTCATCTCCATCTGCTAAATGGAAAACGTTCGTGGCGCATCGTGTTGGTGAAATACAAGACAAAACGTCCATAAATGATTGGCGTCATGTCCGCTCGGAGGACAATCCTGCTGATTTAATATCACGTGGCTGTACTCCAAACGAATTGCGAATTAATGCGATGTGGTGGAACGGTCCCCATTGGTTGAAGGAGGAGTACGAGAAACGGCCGAAGTCATGTGTACAATACAGTAGTACAAACAATACACCAGAAGCCAAAAATACGGAGGAAACAACAATTACGACTGTTGCATGCGTAGCGTACGATAAATGTTATTCGTTGTTATCTAGAAGGTCGTCGTTATTATTTATCATCAGAGTGACGGCGTATTGCCTACGCTGGCGGTATAACATGAATCGAGCAGTATGTGATAAAAATAATGGGCCGTTAACGGTAAACGAACTAGATAGAGTAAATACGAAAATCGTCAAAATAATTCAACGTGCACATTTTCGGCAAGAATTAAGAGAGTTAAATAGTGCAAATGCGAATGTGTCAAAAAAAAGTAAACTACTGCGTCTTAGTCCATATATTGATGGGGATAATATTATACGCGTCGGAGGTCGTTTAAAATACGCTATGGCGTTAAATGACAATCAGAGACATCAAATTGTATTGCCGGATAACTGTCGTTACACAAAATTATTATTCCGTAAAGAACACATGGATTTGATGCACAGTGGACCTCAAGCCTTGGTGGCCTCTATTAGGCAGCGCTACTGGCTTTTAAAAGCGCGAAGTTTGGCTCGTACTATAGTACACAATTGCGTTAATTGTTTTAAACTGAAACCTCAAATAGTACAACCGATCATGGGGAGTCTGCCTGGTTCACGGGTACAGAGTGGAAGAGCATTTGCCATATGTGGTGTAGATTTTGCGGGTCCAGTCATGATAAGAACGAGCTTGCGTCGTAAGGCACCATGTAACAAAGGATACATCAGCATATTTGTATGTTTCGCGACAAAGGCGATACATATCGAACTCGTGAGCGATTTGTCAACGAAGACATTTTTACAGGCGTTGAACAGATTTTTTGATCGACGTGGCAAAAGTTCAATAATTTACAGTGATAACGCCCGAAATTTTGTGGGCATGCGTCGGCATTTAAAGGAGGTGTACGCACTTTTCCAGTCCCCAGAACATCAGCGATCCGTTTTCTCTCATCAAGCGGACAAAGGAATTGAGTGGCGATTTATACCACCCCGTGCACCACATTTCGGTGGACTTTGGGAGGCTGCGGTCAAAAGTATGAAAAGTTTGCTATATCGCGTTTTAGGAGAAGCTCGGCTCACGTACGAAGAATTATTAACTGTACTAACGAGAGTGGAAGCGGTACTTAACTCGCGACCAATAACTCCAGTATCCTCTGATCCGGCTGATCTAACCTATCTCACACCAGGTCATTTTTTAATTGGCGATATAATGACTGCCATACCGGAAAAGGACGAGACGACCACGCCTATTACTCACTTAAATAGGTGGAGAATAGTCTCTCATTACACCCAAGTACTTTGGAAACGGTGGCACCAAGAGTACTTATCTCAACTACAGGAAAGAACCAAATGGTCCAGCACGAAAGGGCCTAAGTTACAAATTGGAACTATTGTGTTGGTAAAAGAGACAAATTTACCACCACTCAAATGGCAAGCTGGGCGTGTAATGGAATTATACTGTGACGATGACAACGTGGCACGATCAGCAAAGGTCCGTACTAACGTNATACTGTGACGATGACAACGTGGCACGATCAGCAAAGGTCCGCACTAACGTCGGCGAGTTTTCACGAGCGGTCAGGTTATTGTGTCCGTTACCTTTTGAAGGCAACAGTTTGTAGCCAGTTTGTAATTTATTTAAATTCCTTATAATTCGTAGTTATTGTAATATNTTCTTATGATTCGTAGTTATTGTAATATATATATATATATATATATGTGTGTCATATCCCGAGTGGGATTAATTATTAATTTTCCATAATGAATTTGTTTCTAATGATTATTTGTATATTAATTTTTCTTGTATTTTTGTATTACCTTTTACGGTTTTAGTTGTTGCGAAATTTTTTTTTAGATTATAGTTGTTTTTTGTTATCTTTTACTTTGAAACAAATATTTCAAGGCGGGCGGTGTGTTTAGGCCTACACAAAAAGTGTATCTATTGTTGTTTTATCTTATCGTTGTTCGGCGGCTGCATAGTCGTCCGGGTTTAAAATCAGTTAGTCTACCTTTGTAAAGCGCACCGCTCGCGTACATATAATAAACGCATATTTATATTTTTCATTCTTTTACGTTTCATTTAATTTATCGAAGATCTTTTAGTCGTAAGAGATCGCCCGAAACACCAACAATGCCTATAGGAACTTATAAATTAACAACAGTCACATATGGTATGAGTCCTTCGTCGTTTTTAGCAACTGCTTGTTTACGTACTTTAGCTAGTCAGGAAGAAAATTATTATCCATCAGCTTGTTCTGAAATAAAAAATAATTTTTACATGGACGACTATTTAGGAGGCACAGACACTATCGAATCAACTGTTCAGTTACGCGACGATCTTATCTGTATATTTCAATGAGCCGGTGTGTCGCTGTGTAAGTGGTTATCTAATAAAAACACAGTTGTAGACGACACGGTTGAAAATAAAAATAACGAACGTGCATTTGAATTAACGATAACAAAAATACTTGGTCTAACGTGGGACCCCGCTAATGATATGCTTATATTTTAAATAAATTTAAATATTTACCCGGAAAGTGATTTAACTAAAAGGAAAATATTATCTGAGGTAGCCAGTATTTATGATCGGCTTGGTCTTTTAGGACCTGTAATAATAAGAGCCAAACTCTTCATTCAAAGTTTATGGAACATAAAATTAGCGTGGGATGAAGTATTAACTGATAATATAAGTGAAAACTGATTAAATTATCGCGACAGCTTGTTAACTTTGAATAATTTAAAAGTGTCGCCAAAAAATAACGTGTGAAAAAGATATTTCGTCAATAGAAATACACGGTTTTTCGGACGCATCAGAAAAGGCATATGGTGGATGTATATACTTACGATGCACCGATATAGATGGTAAACATAGTTTAAGGCTTATTTGTGGGANGTTAAACATAGTTTAAGGCTTATTTGTGGGAAATCAAAAGTAGCTCCATTAAAGGTAATTTCTATACCCAGATTAGAACTATGCGCAGCGTTATTACTCGCACGGTTATTTTATAATGTTATGGAAAAGTTAAAATTAAATATTATAAAAAAGTACTTTTGGACGGACTCAAATATAGTTTTGGCATGGATATCTTCTCCATCCACAAGTTGGAAGACATTCGTTGCTCACCGAGTTGGTGAAATTCAGAATTTATCTTGTCCATCAGAATGGGCTCATGTACGGTCTCAGGATAATCCAGCCGACATGCTTTCTAGAGGATGTGAAGCGAAGTTGATGAATGAGATGCAGTTATGGTGGCAAGGACCGTCTTGGTTGAGTAGGGATAAAACGGAATGAACAAGTCAAAATAATGGAGTATTAGAAATTTCAAGCAATATGTTGGAAAGAAAAAGTACAACTAAATTTATTGGTAATGTAATAGAAGAAGCTAATTTGTTAGACAAATTTTCATCTTTAAATAAAATTTTACGTATTATGACTTATTGTTTAAGATTTATAGATATTAAAGTAAATAAAACATTGTTTAAAACAAGTGTTATAAATGCAGATGATTTAAATAGGACAAATATTAATTTAATACGTATTGTGCAAAATAATTATTTTGCCAAAGAAATTAGTTGTTTGATAAACGGTAAAGAGGTGTCAAAGAAAAGTAAATTGTTACGATTAAGACCGTTTTTAGACGATAAACATTTAATTAGATTTGGTGGTAGACTGAAAAATGCATTGTCTATTGATGAATGTCAACGTCATCCTATAGTGTTACTTGGTGATAAGTGTAAATACGCGCGTTTATTATTTCTACGCGAACATGAACGTCTAATGAACGGCGGCCCGCAGGCGATGTTATCTACTGTTAGATTAAATTATTGGCCATTGAACGCACGTAGGACAGCAAAAGGCGTATTGCATCATTGTATTAAATGTTTCCGATATAGACCGGTTGTAGTACAACGCATTATGGGCCTTCTACCTATTAGTCGTTTTAAACAGGGAAGAGCCTTTTTAATAAGTGGTTGTGATTTTGCCGGACCGCTGATGATAAAGGACAGTCTTAGAAAAAGGACATGTATATTAAAATGTTACGCTTGTATATTTATTTGTTTTTCAACAAAAGCAGTTCATATTGAATTAGTGTCTGACTTGAGCACGAAGTCATTTTTAAATGCATTAGATAGATTTTTTAATAGACGAGGGATTGCAAAAATCTTATACAGCGATAATGCTACAAATTTCGTAGGAGCTAATAAATATTTAAAAGAAGTTTACGATTTATTTCAATCTGAAGAGTACGAAAATCAGCTGATTAAGAATGTTGCGGAAAAAGGCGTGGAATGGCGATTAATTCCTGCGCGCTCGCCTCATTTTGGGGGTTTGTGAAGTCAATGAAAACTATAATTTTTAAGGTGTTAGGGGAGGCATTTTTAACATACGAGGAATTAAATACTATTTTAATAAGGGCAGAAGCTTGCTTAAATTCTCGACCATTGACTACTCTTTCCCCGGATCCATTTGATCCACTATTCCTTACACCATCACATTTTTTAATTGGAGAGTCGCTTATGTCTGTGTCAGAAGAGGACGAAACCGGTGTTAAAACCAATCGGTTGGATCGATGGTTGGGTTGAGTTGTGCGACATTTTTCCCAAATGTTGTGGAAAAGATGGAGACACGGATATTTAGCTCAATTACAGGAACGGGTGAAGTGGTCCACTGCCAAGGGTCCTAATATTAACGTTGGCACTATAGTTTTGTTACGCGATGAAAATGTAGCGTCATTGAATAGGAAGTTGGGTCGCGTACTAGCGGTACAGTATTGTAAAGATGATGTTATACATTCTGCGACAATTAAGACTACAAACGGTGAAAGCAATAGAGCGGTAAGAAAATTATGTCCGTTACCTTTTGAGGACAACCAAACAATGAGTTAAATTGCTTCAATGATTCATATAGTTAAAATTAAATATTTTTTGATTATTTATTTGTTAATTTATTTATATTTATTTTGTGTAGATAAATTATGAGAGTCCCAATGTGTGTTTTTTAAATAATTATAGTCGAATACTAATTGTTAAATCTATTTGATAAGTCTTATTCCTTTGGTTTATTTGTAGTATTTTATTTTATTTTTTTGTTTTGTTCATTTGATTTATTTAATAATCATTAATTTAAAACAGTGTTTTAAGGCGCCCGCTATGTTAGGTCCGACTATAGTTATCAACATGTACGTGGACGGTCGTTGACCACCACTTTTAATTAAGTCAGTCGGCGACGTGATTTCTTAGCATAGAGTTGTAATTTAAACGAATAAAAATTGATATATTAACGTTCATAGAGTTACTTAAAATTTAAAAATAATAAAACCCCAAAAATCTGTTCAACTAGAAAAATGACATACAGTCCACAACACTGGGCATCACTCATTTTGATTTGAAATTGACATTTATTCTTAAATAAATGAATTAACAATAATGATAAGTTTATATATTCTATTTCCCGAATTTAACATGCTACAAAAGGTTTAATTTTTTTTATATAACCTCATAACTTAAATTTATTTAATCTATTATTGGAGCCTTATATGACTTGTACTTTATAATTTAATTTCAAATAATTAAAATAGAATTATTTAAATTAAAAAAAAGTAATATGTAAACAAAAATAAGTAGACAAATTATTTGAAAAAATAAATTAAAATAATAAATATTTAATACTTTTTATAAAATAAAAATATAACCATTTATAAATTTTTTTTATAATATTATAAGACTTTTGAAAACCAATCTGCTTCACTTAAAGAACTTATGAAGACAGGCTTAAATAAATGTTTTACCGTCAATCTGTTTCTTGCTTTAGATATTGTTTGACCAGTTTTTTAAAAAAAAAAGCGTTCTGATGGAACAGAGGTTGTGACAATACTTAATTTTTGACGAGCAATGTAATATAATTTTGGGTATAAGAACTTCATGTTTTTGACTTAATGTAGCTAGAGGAAAGTCATTGAATATTTCTAGATTCTTTAAACGCTTGTCAAGTTCAAATAATATATACTTTTTTAATTCAATACCAATTAAAGATGTATTTTGACAAGTATTCGCCACACTATTGATACAATTAATCAATGGTAAAATTGTACTAATTATGGTATATTTTTTACCAGAGATTTTTTTTGTCAAGTCCTTAAGTGGTTGCATCAAATTTTTAACTTATTTGACAATCAATATTTCTCTAGTTATTATTAAATCAGGTTCATTTGGCCTTTCTAATATAATAGTAGAAACAACACGATACAAATGTAAAAATCAATCCATCACATAATATAGACTATTCCAACGAGTCTTGATGTCCAATATTAATTTTAAAACTTTTCTTTCTGGTAAAACCTGAAATACCATATTTTAAAACATAATAAACATTAAATATTATATTTACCATAATTTTTTTGGATACTTCTTAATTCATGATTAGCATTAACACTATTTTTTATAAATTTTAGAATATTTCTAATTTTGTCATTCAACTGATTTAAATTAATACAATTCTCTAATGCGTTATTAGCTATAAGGTTTATAGTATGAGCAAAACATGGGATTGTTTTATATATGCCAAATATATCACTAGCTGTTTTTTTTTTCAGTTAAAAAAGAACATTTTAAATTTAATGAGAATGTAGTACACAAATGTAATAAATAGACATTACCATTATCAGTTACAATAGCAATAATTTGGTGTTGACTAATTTCCCATTAAGTCATAATAATTTCAAATGCCTCACTAATATTTTCAGATGTATGAGACCTACTTAACTTATGTACACCTAATGTTTAAAAATGTATACATTTTAATTAATAAATACGTAAAAATAAATAATTAGATCATAATAAGTAATTTGAAATAATACCACATATAAATTTAGTGCCTTCTAAAAAGTGTACCAATATAACTTTTCATTTGAAAATCGGTTCAAATATCTGATGTTAGTGTAAAACTATTGTTTTTCTTCAAGTTATTTGAAAACACTTTAAATAGTCATATTTTAAATCCTATTTATTTTTTATAGTATTCATATATGGAACTGTGTAAAAGGGAGAAGACACTTGTAAAAAAAATGTCTAAATCCACTTCCTTCAACAGTGGGCAATGGTACATTATCCTTGCAAATATAATAAATTAATGCATCAGTTATTTCTGAATTTTTCATTTCTCCTGCTATGGAAATTTACAAATTTAATAAAAGAACCAATTCTAATAATAAAGGGCATGTGTTACTTTTTTCCTAAACTAGTATTTAGTTGGTAAATTATAATAATTTATGCATACATACATTCTTAAAGGAAATTTTTTCTTTTCAATTTAAAGCTAAACTTAAGATAAAGTAATTCTACTACTATTTGAATTTTATTTTACTGCATTAAAAAACATTTATAATATGTTAGAATATACTAAAATTTTATTAAATTATTCATTTTTTATAAAATTTTTAAAATAAAAATTGTTTTTTTTTTAATTAATTACAAATTTTATCCAACCTTATTAGTGAAATGAGTCTTGAAATAAAATCTTAATAAGAGAAAAATAATTGTAAAAATTTTCAGAATATATTTAAAAACGAGACTATTAACAAATTTTATTCATTAGTCCAATTGATTACCTTTCAATAATGATACATAATTAAAACAGTGCTCAATCAAAGGTCAGAATCATGACTATTAATGTTTTAGGATTCCTTTATTTTTGAATTTAGTTGGTGTGCATTTTTAAGATGAGAGTGAAGATTATATGTGTTGCCAGACTTTAAACATATTTTATCACATACTTTACATTTAGCAGACAATTTATGGACTTTGTCAAAATGACGCCAAATTATACTTAATTTACCCATCGCAAAACATTACTATTATCTTTGTAACACAAATTGCACCAGATATTATGGCAATTTGCTACCACGCCAATATGTTTTATCATTGTACAGTATATTTATACAACAAAACATGGAACATAAAATATAATTACCAACAAGCTATAAATAAAAAAAACGGTAGCACAGTGGGGTCGAGGCACAGTGTGGACGANACGGTAGCACAGTGGGGTCGAGGCACAGTGTGGACGAGTCATAGAGGGGACAAGTATAGATGATATCTGACAGTGATTAAAATCACTATCATAAGAAACGCTTCGATGCAAATCTGTAGATAGTGTTTCCTTTAGAGAAATTGGTGAAATATTTTAAAAGCAACATGAACTCTTATTTCTTTAATTATATCCTGATTAGTAGTTCTTTGATTTTAAAATATAATATATGAATAAATACTAATTATAGTTTTTAAATTTAGTATGAAATTGTG
>NW_026099575.1:410684-414959 GCF_025091365.1 Daktulosphaira vitifoliae
ATATCGTTGCCATCCCTAACTATATACTCACTTTATATGTTAAAATAATTAGAATTTAATGAATATTTGTCTTAAAATTGTTATCGACCATTCAAACATTTTTTTAAGAAAATTATTTTATTATTTTAGAAATTGAATCAACAACTAAGAGATGTTATGAATAAATATAAAATATTAGAACAAAAGTTTAGTGCAACTATTGATAGAAATGTAAAATTAGAAGAAGATCGCAGAAAAAAAAAAGATGAATTAANGTAAAATTAGAAGAAGATCGCAGAAAAAAAAATGATGAATTAATATCTTGTGAAAATAAGAACAGTGTTTTAATGGTATTTTTAATTTAAATATTCATATAATATTTAAATAATCTCAGAACATTTTAATATGACTGTCTAAAGCTGCTCGTCTTTTATTCTGTATATTACGAATTTAAGATTAGTATATAAAGTCTAAAATTCATATAATTCATTTTTCAAATAATAGTTGAGTTAAACATCTTAATAAAGGTATGTTTCTAAATATTTTCATTTTTTTCATTTTAAATAAGTTTTCTTTAAAAGGCTTTTAAGTTGACCTTGATACCAGTTGATATGTAAGTTTTAATTTAATTTATAAACTTTAGAAACAATGAGAAAGCCAGAATTTAGCTATTGGGCACTTTAAACAACAATTAAAAAGTGCACATGACGTTCTATTTGATCAAAAGACTCAGGCTGAAAAAGGTAATCAAGTTTTTAAATTGAAGGTATTTTTTATCTATGCTTCATATTTTAATAATTGATTGACATATATATAAAGTTAATACTAAAATATTTTAATTGATTATTATCTATTGTATACAATATCAAATATTTTTATTAATACTAAATAACGTTTTTTTAATATACGAATTTCTTTTTAACCTCCTATACGAGGTGCATAGATACATAAGTATATAAGTGACAGTTTTTATTTTCTATAACACCATGTAAATAAAAAATGTTTATCATGATTTTTATGCAATTGTTTTATTAATTGATACTACTTATTTCAGTTTGATTATACTTCTAATTTAAATTGTTTTAGCTTCGATGCGAAGCTGAGAAGGTATTAATTTTACCATATGTTTATTTATTTATTTATTTTTTTTTTTTTTTGTATCTGTCACTACTTTTTCTCAGNTTTTTTTTTTGTGTCTGTCACTACTTTTTCTCAGCTCTCACTGGACCGATTTCTTTTAACAATACGTCAAAAGATCACAAATTGTATCTTTGTATCTAGTTGAAGACATTACCCTTAAAAATTTTCCCTCGTTCCCCGCAAATGGGGGAAATATCCAAAAAAATTACAAAATTAAAAATCGGTAAATTTTGTCATTTTTTTCACTTTTTTTTCTTAAAACTTCCATAACTTTTTCAAAAATCAACAAATCAACATAATTTTTTTTTAAACTAAAACCTTAGATAATTTTTTTTCATTTGATAGAATTTTTTTGAAAATTTAACAATTAACCTGCTCATGGGGAGAATTTAAAATTGCAACTTTTTTACAGAAACTAACTTTTTCAACTTAATTTTTGAAAATGTTCCGGAAGTATAGCGTCCTTTAAACATATATCAAATTAAAGCTTATTTTATGTACTATAAAATAAAAAAAATAAAAATTTGTCCCGACACTTTATCTTCTGCATGTAAACAGTTGCCGTAGTTAAAAAAACACTATTTTTGTGTTAAAATTTTCGATTTTCAATTTTTAATTTTCAACTTAAAAATGCTATAACTTTTCGAAAAATGCATGTATCAGCACAATTTTTTTTTTTTTAAATACATTATAAGTACATCTTCCATTTGACATACTTTTTATTAAAATTAGACAATTTCCCCTTATATAGGGGGGGTTCAAACTTTGAAACATTGTATAAAAAATAGAACTTTTTCAACTGAACTTTTGAAAATGTTCCGGAAATACTGCGTCCTTTAAACATATATCAAATTAAAGTTTTTTTTATGTACTATAAAATGAAAAAAAAAAAATTTGTCCCGACACCTTATCTTCTATGTGCAAATGGCTGTCGAAATTAAAAAAAAATGTAATGTTTACGATAAAAATCACCTTCTGTCGGAAATGTTTTTTGTACTTAAAACTGCCATAACTTTTTCAAATATTAACTAATCAAAATAATATTTCTTTATATTGAAACCTTAGGTAATTTTCTTTCATTTGATATCATTTTTTTTTGAAAATCTAACACTTATTCTGCTCACAGGGGGGATTTAAAATAGCAACTTTTTTACAAAAACTAACTTTTTCAACTTAATTTTTGAAAATGTTCCGGAAATACTGCGTCCTTTAAACATATATCAAATTAAAGCTTATTTTATGTACTACAAAATGAAAAAAAAAAATTTGTCCCGACGACCTATCTTCTATGCGCAAAAGGCTACCGTATTTAAAAATATGCTATTTTTTATTAAAATTCTAGGTTTTGTATTTTATTTTATTTTAAAATATTTTATTAGGGGAATAAACTGACTTTCATGAATATTATATAATTTCATTGACATAGAATAAGTTCATAAGACATATGAAATTATACTTATTAAAATTTTTTTACTTTTTTAAAGTCGAAAAAGTAATTTTTAAATTTGAGATAGCTTAAATAGCTAATCTTATCGTGCAACAAACAGCAACGAACAATTTCCGAATGGGTAACATCTTGATCTTTCACGCATAGGGTACGAGGTTCAGATCCGTCCATGGCTTCTACAATTTTGTATTTTTTTTTTGAGTTAGAATAGAATTTTAAAATCATTTGATATTTATCTCATTTAGATTCAATAATTTCAATAAATATAAAGGATCTTATCACTATAGTCTCCCCTCGTGAGAAGAAATTGATATTCATGTTAATATTATTTTACTATGTGGTTCTTTTTCTGGCTACGATTTATTTTGCCAACCCTCACTAGACCTACTTTTTTCAACGATACGTCAAATGATTCATTTAAGTTTATGATATTTAAGTTAATGATTAGTTTAAGTTATTACTCTTAAAAATCAAAAAAATATTCCTTATTCAAATAAAAAGTAGCTTAACTAGATTTGTCCATACAAACAATTAAAATCATTAATTTTTAATATTCTTAAATTATTTATTGTCGAATTAAATTTGATATGATAAAAGTATTCAACTACAAAAGTAAATAATTTTACTTTATAATTTATTAATTTTTTAACTCTATTTCTGTGTGCTACTACCAGTCTATAATATGCCAAATTTTTTAGTAATATGTTGCTATATAAATCATAAATTTAAAAAAAAAATGATTTTTAGTTTCACCTGAAGTTAACGATGGAGTTTTACAATTATAATTATATTTTTGATAATATGCTCAATTGAGTAAATCTTTTTAACTACTTTGGTTTGATTGGTTCATTTAATTAAAGTAAATTATTAAAATTAATTAAGTTCTGAATATTTCAATTGCAGAATTTTTTTAAACACCAAAAGTTATTAGGATATGATTACTATTCTTTCTATTTCAGTTATCTATTACGATAAAAATGTAAAAAAATCGAATTTTTCTGACAAATGTACTGTAATTAGTAATTATAAAATTTCCAGATTGCATATTAATCTTAAAAATTTCATTTTTTTCAATTTAATAATGTCAATTTCAAACTTGCAAGTTGAACTATAAGTTATGGTAACAAATTCATTTTTTAGCTTCGATGCGAAGCTGAGAAGGTATTTTTCATTAAAACTTTCACTTTAAAAGACAATAAAAAATAGGTTCAAAATGATTACCTTTAACATATTAAAAATCAAAATCAGTATTAATTTAATACAATTTTTTTTGTTCTTAATTATTTTTTTTTATATGTAAATACTTATTTTTTAATAATAAGTAATAATATTAAAACTTAGAAGTAATAGAAAAAGTTTAATTACACATTTGAAAACATCTCGAAAAGTTTATTTTGAAAAGTATATTTTTTTTTCTGATGAAAGTTCCTTTTGTTTAATGTATTTATTCATAAATAACAAAATCTTTTTATTAAAAAGTATTGCATCAATTCCTTTAAATTTGTATACGCATTAAAAGTATATGAATATACAACTCCTTTTTATTTTTATAATATCTCCGTAAAAATTACAATATTATATTATTGAATACCACTTTCATACTCAATTTAATTACTGTAATTATTATGTATTCATATATTATAGTTATAAATCGGGGTAAAATTAAGGGAATAAGTGTTATTGTTGTTTTTGAAATAATCTACCAATTT
>NW_026099575.1:415166-448255 GCF_025091365.1 Daktulosphaira vitifoliae
TTTTTTTGTGTCTGTTACCACTTTTTCTCAGCTCTCACCGAACCGATTTCTTTCAATGATACGTCAAAAGATCACAAATCGTATCTAGTCGAAGACATTACCCTCAAAAATTGAAAAAAATTCCCTTGTTCCCCGCAAATGGGGGAAATATCCAAAAAAATTACAAATTTAAAAATCGACAANGGGAAACCTCCAAAAAAATTACAAATTTAAAAATCGCTAATTTTCGAAATTTTTTCAATTTTTTTTACTAAAAACTGCCGTAACTTTTTTAAAAATAAACATATCAATATAATTTTTTTTTTTAGATGCATGATGTCATTACCTATCATTTGGTATATATTTTTTTTTATAAATCTGACTTTTACCTGCCCATAGGGGGGGATTTAAAATGACAACTTTTTTACAAAAAATTAATTTTTTCAACTTAACTTTTGAAAGAGTTCCGGAAGGTCTGAAACTTTTATATATATCTTAAATTAAAGCTAATGTAATATACTTTATAATGGTAAAAAAAAATTTCGGACTTTATTTTATCTTCATGGTGAAAACAGACATTAAACTTAATAAAAAAAATACGATTTTTGTAAAAAAATTCTTTTTTATATTTTTAACTTTATAATGCTATAACTTTTTGAAAGATGTATGGATCAATATAATTCTTTTTTTTGTAGATGCATGATGTCTTTACCTATCATTTGGTATATTTTTTTTATAAATCTGACTTTTTACCTGCCTACAGGGGGGGATTCAAAATGACAACTTTTTCACAAAAAATTGACTTTTTCAACTTAAATTTTGAAAGTGTTCCGGAAAGTCTGACACTTTTATATATATCTTAAATTAAAGCTAATGTAATATACTTTATCATGGAAAAAAAAAATTTCGGACTTTATTTTATCTTCAAGGTGAAAATGGCTACCAAATGCTATTATTGTGTGAAAATTCTCAATTTTATTTTTTACATTTTTAACATTATAATGCTATAACTTATTGAAAAGTGTATTGATCAATATAATTTTTTTATGGGAAATACTATTTTCTAATAATCTCTTTTTTATTCTACATACTTTGTCTTAATCAGGATATTAATAAGGAACTAGCAGTTTATGAAGCTTTTGGAATAATCCACCAATTTTTTAAAATTAAACACTATCTAAAGATTTGCATCGAAGCGTTTTTTTTTGATAGTGATTTTAATCACTGTCAGATATCATTATACTTGATCTAAATATGTCACGTCACCACTGTGCCGCGACCCCCCTGTGCTGGGTTTTTTATAATCATTTATATGATTGGTTAGTTTAAAAATGTTTAAAAAAATTTGAAAATCCCGATTTTGAAGAAAAGAAATCTAATTATTTTTAATTAATATACAAGGTGTTCAGTAAGTTAGGAAACAGTTAAATTGTTAAAAACAATGAGTACAATAGAAATTCGTTTCCTTATTTACTGAACACCCTGTATATAGTTAATAACTGTGAAAGATGTATTGTATTACCTTATTAAGCTTAAAAATTTTTCTTTTTTNAGATGTATTGTATTACCTTATTAAGCTTAAAAAGTTTTCTTTTTTTAAAAAAAAAAATCTAAATTTAGTTTGCATTAATTGATGATTTTATAAAATAATTACATAAATAAGTTAATAAGATTCTTTTAAATTTTAGAACATTAAACCTTTTTTAATGTCACTTATACTCCTTGTATTTTTATCATCTCATATATTCTTTACAGGTATATATTATATGAATGTAATATTATTTATTTTATTTTATTTTTAGGTTTTAGACTTAAACAATATAAACAAAAGTACCATAAAATTTCAAAAGACTATGAAATTTTTAAATTAAGTGGAATCCAGGATACTGATGTAAAATAATATCTTTATTAATTTTATTTTATTGGGAAATTTATACATTTTTTTACTTTAAATTAAACTACAAATACAATTAGAAAAAACAGAAAAAGAATTAATCGAGTGCCAAAAAAAATATAATGCTTCCTTATTTGAAAATCTTAACATTCAAAATAAGGTATCAAAATAATATATAAATGAATTATGATAATATGGTGTATAAATATTTTTTTAAATGAATGTGTTTTCAATTAAGTATATATATTATATTTTCATCCAGTATATGTAATCACATTAACTTATAGAATATTTTGATTTTCAAATGGAGGATTCATAAATAAGATTATTATTAATTTGAGTTTATTCTTACATACAATATAATTTCAGAAAAATNTATTAATTTGAGTTTATTCTTACATACAATATAATTTTAGAAAAATTTTTTAAGTGCATTGGTTATGTTAAGCACTTTAAATGTTGTAGATTTTGAGTGTTATAAGTAAAGTTCAGACAGAATATATGTATATTCTTAAATAATAATGCATGTACTAAAAATAGTGCTAAGAATTAAAACTAAAAATAACCTATAAATTTAAATATTAGCACTAAAATGACAAATTAACTTTTTGTAAATTAATTGTTCCTGAATACACTACATATAACACCAAAAACTGCTCTTACGGACGTCTATTACATTGTTAAGAATTTATAGCACTTATCTATTTATAGCATTCACCCTTGATTAATATATGTTTATTTAAAAATTACAATTTTTGGAGGTAATGTGATGTACAAGTATAACAAAAATTATCATTAGAAAATTTATCACCCAAGTTCTCCTGTGTAGGTAATAAAATTGTTAATACATTTTTGAAGTACTAATGCAAAAGACGTTATTGATCAGTCATTTTCTTTTCAATAAATTAATTAAATATTTAGTTGTACTTAAAAAAAAAATTAATAAATCAAGATAAATTTGAAACTTAAAAATACTGAAAATAATTTTCTTCACAAAATTATTCTTTTAAGAGAAATTTAATGGCTAGCATTGAACAAATTACTCTAATAATATTTTTCATGAATCTATTAAATAATTATTCTTAAGTAGCTTTGTCAGTTATTAATAAATTTACTAAACATACGAAACATTTATAGCTAGAAATTTTGGAAGCTGCATTTCAACGCATACAAAATAAAATGCATGAACTGCAAGATAAGCATGATAAATTAGTAAGTGACAATAAGGATTTTATACTTCAAAAAGAATTAAAATAAAGACAATCTAGTTTAATTGTAATAAAATTTTACTATAGATTTTCGTTTAGAGCTTCATTAAAATATTTTTAAAAAATTCTAGACAAATTTGGAGGTAGAGAAGACAAAATTAACTAAAAGTAATCAAATATCGTGAAAAATACAACAAAAGTAAAGCACATTTTGAAGAAGTTAAATCAATGATAACATGTAAAAAAAAAACCCAGCACAGGGGGGTCGCGGCACAGTGGTGACGTGGCATAGTTGGATCAAGTATAATGATATCTGACAGTGATTAAAATCACTATAAAAAAAAAACGCTTCGATGCAAATCTTTAGATAGTGTTTCATTTTAAAAAATTGATGGATTATTCCAAAAGCTTCATAAACAGCTAGTTCCTTATTAATATCCTGATTAAGATAAAGTATGTCGAATAAAAAAGGGATTATTAAAAAATATTATTTCTCATAAAAATATTATATTGATCAATACACTTTTCAATAAGTTATAGCATTATAAAGTTAAAAATGTAAAAAGTAAAATCGAGAATTTTCACACAATAATAGCATTTGGTAGCCATTTTCACCGTGTAGACAAAATTAAGTCCGAAATTCTTTATTTACATAATAAATTACATTACATTAGCTTTAATTTAAGATATATATAAAAGTGTAAGACTTTCCGGAACATTTTCAAAAGTCAAGTTGAAAAAATTAATTTTTTTTCAAAAAGTTGTCATTTTAAATCCTCTCTTGTGGGTAAGTAAAGGGTCAGATATAAAAAAAAAATATACCAAATGAAAGGTAATGATATCATGTATCTATATTAAAAAGAATTATATTGATATGTTCATTTTTGAAAATGTTATGGCACTTTTAAGTAAAAAAAATTTCGAAAATTAGCGATTTTTAAATTTGTAATTTTTTTGGAGGTTTCCCCCATTTACAGGGAACGAGGGAATTTTTTTCAATTTTTGAGGGTAATGTCTTCGACTAGATACGATTTGTGATCTTTTGACGTATTATTGAAAGAAATCGGTTCGGTGAGAGCTGAGAAAAAGTGGTAACAGACATAAAAAAAAAAAAAAAAAAAAAACATATCATAGTAAAACCAATACCTTCTCAGCTTCGCATCGAAGCTAAAACTAGTAGAAGAAAATATTGATCTTTGTAAATCAAAGGTTAAAAAATAATTTAATAAATTAAAAAAAATAGACTAATGTTTATTATTATTTTATTTTTAGAAAGCATTACAAAAGGAAGTGATAGATTTTCAAAACAATGCTAAATTTTTAAATAATAAATTCAGCGAAAAAGAAAAAACAATGATTTTTTGTAAACTTAATTCTTAATTTACCAAAAAAAAAGTATCATGGATCAAATGTTAAGACTTGATAAGTACCATTTACTTAAATTTTTTTATTAACTATTTGTATTTATATTTTACTTTAATTTAAAATGAATATTATTTTGTCTAAGTTTATAATTTATAAATATATAATAAAAATTTATCACTTGTGGCTAATTAATTAATTAAAATTAAAACTATATTAAAAATATTATTAATTTAAAAACTATTAAATATTAAACTTAAAAGCCACAAAAAGTTACTAAAAAGTAACGTATTTCAGAAACAATGTTATTATCAACACTAAACATATACCGTATGTGTTGTTTTTAATATTTTTAATATAGTTTTAATGTTATTTAATATAATTTATAAAATTAAATACAAAAATATAAAACACCAATTTTTAATTTTAAACCTCAAATGCTTTAAGAAGAGGTATTATTGGTTTCCCATCTTTTTTGCATTTTTCTATAGTTTTGAATGCATTGTCTACAAATTCTACATTTTCTGTATTACATAATTTTTTTATATGTAGCTGAATGTTCAATGTCAGCTTCTGTATCTTTTAAATGTAATGCTACTTTATCAGTCCAAAATTGGTAATGGCATTTAATTAAAAACATAACTTATGCACAATTTCATCAATCAACTCACACACTATTCATCATATTCTCTTTTTAACTTTATTGTTCGATCAGTTGTATCTTCCTACAATATTTTTTGTATTCATATAATATTTGTATTTATCCATTTCTTCTTGGCAGTCCGTTATTAATCTTATTTCATTTTCATTAATTTTCTTAAGATTGTTCATATTTTCTTTTCTTTTATTAAACTTCTCTTTTTTATAGTGTCGTTCTTCTTGGAATTTAGAATTAAAGTAAATGTAGGATTATAATACAAACATTTTAAAAGATCCATTAGTTAAGATATTATTTGAACTATTGATTTTTATTAATTATTACATAAATTAATATGGTTTAAATGACTCTAGAAAAATTTGTTGTTATTGCTATTGATACTAATATTTTACTCCAGTAGCGATTGTCGAAAATATTCAATAAATCCGATTAATTCCTTAGAGTTACATTTGGAATGGGTTTTTAACCTGTAGGGTTTTTAATAAGCTGACAAGACATACAAGATTTAATGAATTTAGTTGTATCCTGTATCATAGTCGGCCAGTAATATTTGGTTTTTAATCGGAGTAAGGTTTTACTAATACCGAAATGTCCGGAAAGAACTGACTCGTGATACGATTTTAATACAACATTAACTAAAGTTTTTGGTATTACTAATAAATTCTTTATTCCTTTGGTTGACCACTCTTTGAAAAATAATAATTCATTTTTAAAACAATACTTTCTAGATTTTCTTTTGTATTTTGAGTCATTTTCCCCTTTAATTGCAGAAATTATTCCCCCAAAAAATTCATCTTTTAATTGTTCTTCTTTAATTAAGTCAAGATTTAAAGTGTCAAAGTTAATGTTGTCATTATTATCGTTTTCTAGAATATCAGTAATTTTTAAAGTGTCTATCGGGTAATGCGATAAACAATCTGCTGCTTTGTTCCAAGATCCGGGTTTGTGTTTAATTTCTAAATCGAATTCAAGTAATTTAAATATAAACTTAGTTACTCTTGATGAAGGATTTTTCATTGTTTTGTAAAATTGAAGGCTGGAGTGGTCACTATAAACTACGGTTTTCCTACCTAAGAGAAATTCTCTAAAATAGTTTAAAGCAAAAACTACAGCTGACCTTTCGAGTTCGGTTGTTGAGAAATTTTTCTCGCCGCCTTTAAGTTTGCGGGATGCGAAAGCTATTGGGTGCCTTTTACCATCAGGGCCTTCTTGTTCTAATATCCCCGAGAGTCCCTCTAAAGATGCGTCTGTCGTTACAAACACAGGATAATCATCGTTAAAATGAGCTAGTACTGGTGTTGTAATTATAGCTTGTTTTAAAATATCAAAAGCCTCCTGGTGGTTATCCTCCCATACAAATTTTTTATCTTTTTTTGTTAAGTCCGTTAATGGACTGGCAATTTTTGCGAAGTTTTTAATAAATTTCTTGTAATAGCTCGTTAAACCGACAAAAGCTCTGACATCTTTTGTTTTATGTGTTATCGGAAATTTTTTTATTGCTTCAATATTTTTCTCTAATGATGTAATACCTCTTTCAGAAATTTTTTGTCCTAACAACTCTATTTCTGAATTAAAAAATGAACNGTGTCCTAATAACTCTATTTCCGAACTAAAAAATGAACATTTATTTGTTTTAAGTTTAAAGTTTGCCTTGTCAATCCTAACAAGAACTTGTTCTAATCTCGACAAAGCTTCTTCAAAATCCCCACAAAACAACATATATCATCTAAGTAGACAATTATTGTTCTATAAAGGTAATCACTAAAAACATTATTTATTATTGTTTGAAAAATTGGGCCTGAATTTTTTNTTCTTTGAAAAATTGGACCTGAATTTTTAAAACCTTGGGGAATTCTTTTGAATTGATAAAGTCCGAAATCTGTAATAAAACCAGTTTTGTACCTGTCTTCTTCTTTTATAGGACACTGAAAATAACTTTGTGTTAAGTCAAAGTTAGAAAAATATTTAGCTCCCTCAAGACTCCTAAAAAGATCTTGTGACCTTGGAATTGGGTATTTATCACTAATAGCTTGTTCATTTAATTTCCTATAGTCTACTAGAAATCTATACTCTCCCGTATTTCCTTTTGGTGTTAAAAATACTGCCGCCGCGTAATTACTTCTGCTCGACTCAATAATATCAGATTTTATCATTTCGTCAATTAGAGTTTTTAATTTTTCTCGTTAAAAAGGGGACACACGATATGGCGGTTGAAAAATTGGTTTGTCCGATTTTAACCTTATTTCGCACGGTTCAACATTAGCGCAGCTTATTTTAAGTGGATCTGATGTAAATAAATGTTTAAAACTCGTAATTAATTTTTTTGCTTTTTTGCGCTGAAAACGATTTAAATGGTTAGATCGTCTCTCACGTCGTCGTCTAAACCGATACCGTTTGTATTTAAAATCTTATAATTCTTAAATGATGACGTAGTTTCTGTTTCGTTCGCGAGTAATTCTCTCACAATAAAACCTTCATGTATAGTACTATGTAGATTTGAAAAATTGTAAACAGTGACCTCATTCACTTTTTGTAATATTTTAGTTTCTAGTGTCAAGCCTTTCTGCCTACCTAAGCGTTCCGATGGTTTTATAACAGCCAAATCTGTTTTATTTTCTCGCGTCACATTAATCTTTATTTGCCTTCTAGTTTTAGGTGCTATTGTTACATTATGAGAAGAAATTAGTTTGTTTGTACACTTTTCCTTATGGTTAAGACAGACTAGCTATACATTCTGAATTTTTATTTTCATTAATATTACATGTTTTATTGTAATTATACCAAATTTCGTCCATTTTAACTGAATTATTTTGTTTACTAAATTCTATTTCTTTAGTTTTAAAATTAATAATTAATTGATTGTCAATATTAAAATCGTTACCCAATAATAATTTACAATTACACATGCATTAATGAAATATGAATAATTATTTATTTTTAGTTCTAAGTCTATTCTTCCAAACTGTTCTAATTCCGTATTATCAGCTCCCGTAATAATTACTCTACCTTTAGGTTTAATAAGTTTTACATCATCAATTAATGTTAAATCAACACACGAAATATTAGAACCTGTATCTAAAATTGCAAACCTTTTAAAACCATTGAATTCGACTTCCATTGATAAAACTCTACGTTTTCTTTTGGCTTCTAATTTTTTATTAAGGTATGTAATATTGCTGACTTCCTTTTTTTTTTTGACTAATATATTTTTTTATTCTATAGATTTCTTCATTACTATACCAACTCTCTACAAATTTTATATAATCTGACTTCTCTTTATTTATTATACTTAAAAATTCTTTACTCTCATTATTTTTACAATTATTTCGAGTCAAATATTTGGGATTTATAATTGACTCGGACCTTGTACGTTTTTTTGAACGGTACACTTGTCGGCATAATGACCTACCTCTTTACACTTAAAACAAGTGACCTTACTTAAGCCAATCATTTGTTCGTTATTTTCATACCTACGAAATTCTGGTGTTCTAGACCTTGACCATCTCTCTCTGCTGTTATCTCTATTATATGGTGATCTATAAGACTGTCTATCGTAGTCCTAACGTCTAGAATAGCGATTGTACTCATTTCTATCACTACTAAAATCTCTGAATTTCTTGTTACTATGATTTCTTTCCTTAGAAAATGATCTATCTCTACTGTATCTATCGTACCTTCTTTCTGAACTTGGTTCTCTACTACCGTAATTCTTTCTAGGGTATGGGCTTTTGTCTCTATTATATTGACACGACTTACGTCGCAAAAATGTGGTCGACACTGGTTTTGAGGGTAGAGACCCGTGGGCCGTTTATTAAATGAGCGACAACAGATTATATTAACAAAAATAAAACAAAGCGAAAAGATAAACACAGTAATAATAATCTTCGCATAATATCGCGGCACTTTCGCTGGCGTCGACGACGCGATGTCCGGCGTAATCCTTGGACGGCAAAATGGTTAGTAGCGTTGTAGGCGACGGTGCGCGAGTGCGGATCGGTTGGTCGACGTTGTCGCTTTCATAACGGGAGGAAGACTGTCGCACCATTTGCGGCGGGTCGTCGTCGGCCGTGCGGCATTTGCTGGACTTTGCACCATAGCGTTGTTACGTCGCTATTAAGGGGTTTAACCTAAATGCCCGTCGACAGTATTCTAAGGGACCAACGGGGGATAGCTGGCTAGGCTATATCTACCTTAGGTACTGAAGTTTCCTATTTAATTTATATTCCCTTAGAGGAACTACCAAGGGTCGCACTACAATATATATATATAACACTTTAGGTTAACAACGATATAAATAAATATTTATTAAGCAATTAAAATATTAAATGGATAATACAACCTGCTGGACACCTAGAGATGTTATAATCCAACAGGGAGCTGACGGCGACACACACTATAATATACGGAGTAGCGAAGTTAAGTTAATCAGGTAAAAGTAGTGATCGCGAAGATGGTAAAATGTCAACTGTCGATAGGGATATCTTATTATGGCACATTGGCCGTGAATTGCAAAAAGTGTTTATGTGTGCAGTCCGCCCTCCTGTTAGTATTGTTGTATGTCACTGTGTTAATTATANCCTCCTGTTAGTATTGCTGTATGTCACTGTGTTAATTATATATATATATATGTCTATTAAACGGTACAACGATGTTATGGGAGACAGAGATATGGGCACATGCAAATGTGATCGTATCAGCGTATAACACGCGGTGTTGGTCAGTCAAATACTCATAGTAGGGCGACGGCTGATAAAGGTGGCACGAGTCGCGGGGCATCGTGTATAACGAAGCAACGCGGGCCGTGTCAATACTTACTATAACTATTATTTTTACGATCTTCAAAATATACTGACCTGTTAGAATTATTACCTAAAACTTGAATATTTTTTATCTCATCACTAAGTCGTTCTATTTCTCTTTTATAGTACCTATCTCTTCTATCTAACTGTCTCCTTAAATCTTGAATCTCAAGTTCTCTTTCTTTTGAATATTTATCTAGTTGAGATACCTGTCTATTTATAATGTCAGTGTATTCACTGATACCAGCGGTTACTCTATTATTTATTCTAAACTGCATTAACTCAAACTTTTTCAAGTTATCTTTCAAATCCGTTGAATCTTTGATAACAAAGTATCCTGATCACACTTTTATTATCTGTGGTGACTACAATCTCCCTGAGATCTCTTGGGACAACGATAGTAATGGATTATCTTATTCTTATTCCTCTTCACCTCGCGCACCATGTGTGCCTGAATCATTCGCAACAAGTGGGTTTTTCCAAGCCAGTGACATACGTAATGCCTCAAATAATATTTTGGATCTAATCTTTAGCTCTAATAAGCAGTTAAGTATTGAAAAATCTTGTGATCCACTTGTGCTTGTTGACGTATATCACCCTGCACTAAATCNGCTTGTTGACGCATATCACCCTGCACTAAATCTAATTTTAAACACCAATTTCTGTTTTGCTAGATTCGATCGCAGCCATCTGTTCCATAATTTCAAGAGAGCTAATTACAATAGTATTCGGCAATTTATCTCTGCTTACGACTGGTATAACACATTTCTCCCTCACAATGCTAACACCGCTACTAATATATTTTATGATGTTTTGCATAAATCTATTCTTGATTTTGTTCCTCAATGTAGATTTTATGAACCCACTTATCCTCCTTGGTTTATTGCTGAGCTCAAAATAATACTGCGTCAAAAAAGGGAAGCTCATGCTAAGTTTAAGTCCTCTTCCAACATGTCATGCTATAAAGAATTTTCATTTCTTCGTCCCAAATTTAAATATACTTCTAAAAAATGCTATCGTGAACACATTAGTAATGCTGAAAAACTACTCAAAGATAAACCGTATGAATTTTGGAAATATGTTAATAGCAAACGGTCATCTTGTAATATACCTAAAATTTTGTCCTACAACGACGTGTGCTCTTCCGATGAGCTTACGTCTGCAAATCTATTTTCTGACTTCTTCTCTTTGGTTTAGAGTACTAAGAAAAATAATGTCTAAATTGACCAACTAGATATTCCCACCTTTGACCTTCCTAACAATGTATACTTCAGAGTTGATGATGTTTACCTTAAATTATCAAACCTACGAGGTTTTGGTTCTGATGGCTTATCTGGTACATTTTTATATGAACTAAGAGAATTATTGGCATATCCTCTATGGATCTTATTTAGGCGTTCCTTAGACGAAGGATCATTCCCATCTATGCTTAAACTTAGTTCCATTACACCGGTATTCAAGACGGGCTCCCCTAGTCTTATTTCAAATTACCGCCCTATAGCTATACATATCAAAAATATTTGAATTGCTTATACTTAATGGAATACAAAGACCTGTTAATAACATTTTAATGGAAGAACAGCATGGCTTTCGCCCGGGTCGCTCATCTTCCACTTGTAATCTTGTGTTCACTAACTATATTTTTAATGCTTTCCAAAATCAATTACAAGTAGATGTTATATACAATGATTTCAGTAAAGCATTTGACTCTGTAGATCATACGACCCTTATTACTGTTCTTAGACAATATGGTTTTGGTGAACCACTACTTTCTTGGATTAGTTCCTATATTTGTGACCGATACCAATGGGTAAAAGTATTCGGCGTTAAGTCTAATGTATTTTTAGCGTCTTCTGGTATCCCACAGGGAGGTCACTTGTCCCCTATTCTATTTTCCTTATTCTTAAACTGTGTGCATAAAGTTTTACACCATTGTCATTTTCTTTGTTTTGCCGACGACATCAAACTATTTATGCGTGTAAGCTCGACTGATGACTGTTTGAAATTACAGGATGACCTTAATAGATTTTCTAAATGGTCAAACTCTATGGGATTGTCACTTAATTTAATCAAATGCAAGGTCTTTACGTATCATAGAACAAAACATCCTATTGTGTTTCACTATAGTATTACTGAAGTAAATATCTCGCGTGAGTTAAACTCTATTACAGATCTAGGCTTTAAGTTTAGTTATAATTTTGATCCTATGCTTCATATTGATTATGTTAGCTGTAAAGCTTTTAAAGCGTTAGGTTTTATTATGTGTTTGGCCAAATATTTCAAGCAAGGACTTTCACTTAAAGTGCTATTCTATTCTATAGTCAAACCTATTCTAGAATATGGTAGTGTAGTATGGGATCCTTATATTGCCTTGGGCTCGCTACAGCTTGAGCGAGTTCAGCGAAAGTTCCTACGCTTTGTCAGCTACTCGCTCAACATAGTCTGTCCAAACCACGATTATGCCTCTGTCTCGTATTTGCTTGGTCTATCATCATTAGCTGCGCGTAGGCGCAATGCTGGAATTAATTTCCTAATTGGTTTATTGAATGGTAATATTGATTCGCCGAGCCTGTTGTCCCTCATATGTTTTAGAGTACCTCAGCGCGCAACAAGAAATAATGCTCCATTTGTTGTCCCTCACTGCCTAACTAATTATGCAAAAAATGAGCCACTTAGGCGTCTTATGACTAATGCCAATGTTGACCCTAACTTTTCATTTTAATTTTTGTATTTTTCTTTATGTTTTATAATTAAATTCATTTTAATTTTTTTTATTTTTATCTTTACGTTTAATAATTAATATGCATATTTTTAGTACATATCTTTTTATGTTACGGTAACCTAATTTATGTACTTGTATTATTTGTAAAAAGGTCTTCTGCCCGTGAAATTATAAAATAAAATAAATCTACCTTGAATTAGATGATAATGATAACATGATCCATGAGGGTATTGATAATAATTTTTTCTTAGTTTATGATGTTCAGGTTAAGGGTTAGTTTATAACTTAATTGCCCATAAGTAGTGTGAACTACAACTGAACTGTGTACTGCTATACTAATAGTGAAAAATGAATAGTTTATTGCCAAACTATATTAGCATGATCAATAAAATTAGTGAACTTAAGAATAGTTCATTTGAACTATTCACTTGAATGAACTATGAACTAATGAACTAAACTTTCCATCTCTACTCTGAAATGATTTCAGTGCTTTTTATAGTATGTGATAATACCCCCAATCTAGGGATATTGTTGTCAGCATTTTTAGTGGTCTTTTTAGTTTATTGTATTTAATTCTACATTACATGATTGTTATTTTAAGATAAGACACATGGTTTGACGCGGTGGCAATGCACTTCGAGTTATACCACTAGATGGCGACTGATGTACAGCTGCCTCTCCTCGTCCGACTGATCGAGCGACGTCGAGTGGACCGCGAGTTAGACGNGACGTCGAGTGGACCGCGAGTTTGACGAACTGGTCCGGCGTTGCATTTGCACTTTTTACTGCCAACCGACACACGTAATATATCGATATTGTTCAAAAGTTATGTGTGTAGCCGGTCCAGTTCCACATAGCTAGAAATCGCATTACCCCTCTCCATGTAATGACGACAATCGTGTCCGGCACTACCGGCAGCTCGTTGTCACTACGTCGGTGTACGCGATTGAAGTCGTACCGCATCTTTTGGGTCGGATGACTCGTGGCCAGTGAACTGGCGTGTTTTTAATTTGTTTCATTGGTTTTTTTTTTTTTGGGTTGGTATTGGCCTGTCTGGGTGACAACCAACACTTTATCAGTTACGTGCTATTACGCGAGTGCTCAACGGAAATATAGCAGCGGAGGTTGACATTTCATACGCAAAAGGAACAATTAATTGAGAAGAGTTTTGGCAGTCATTTCAACGTTAATTGCACTATGGATGGCTGATGGCTGGGTGATGTTTCGTTTTTGTTTGTTTTTTTTACTATTATTATTTTAATGCTAATATATTGATATATTGAATATTTATTAGTTTGTCTATATATATATATATATGTATAATAAAATTACTGTTTGGAATTGATATTATACGATTGTCAAGTAAAACCCCCCGATCCGTCATTTATGTTAAGATAATTAACTTAACGTTAAAAGTATAAAGTCGTGAAATAGTTCACTCTGGGAATTGTAAGTTTCATTTCAATATATTTTTACAGATATTTTTACATCTTATCTTTATTGTCTTGTTAATATAATTGCAAATATAAAATAATTATTATATTTAACGTTGCCGAATCATTTATTTAAAATATACCTAAAATTCCATCAGGTTAATAATGATTTAGTTGAGTTATATAAATTTATTAAGACAAACTGTACTTACTGTAGTATAACAAATAAATTATTTGTTTGTTAACAAATACTAAAAATACAGATTATAAATTTTTCATTGATAAATGTAAGATGCATACTGCAAAGCATCGGGAATATTACAACATACGTGTCTTATTTAACTAAACATCTCGACAAATTTGGGTTATTGAATTTTTATGAAATGTTTTTAGCTTCGATGCGAAGTTGAGAAAGTATTAATTTTACCATGATGTGTTTATTTTTTTTATAGTTTCTATTAGGTTTTTTGATGATGATTCCGAATATACCCTTAGTTTTACTATAATATTAATATTTTAGCCACAATTAAATATTTGTAAAATTATGATTTTCTCATTTTTTATTTATTTAAATCATAAACATTCCATGACCCAAATTTTGACGAGCTGTGTTAATCACAAATGTTGCGTCGAGATCGTATCAATTTTACAATTATTATGAGACAAACAATCGATATACATTCATATAGTTTTGTTTTTGATATCATGATTTACGATATCAATATTAAAAAAAAAACGGAGCCCTAATTTTTACTTATGGTATATAGTATAATATTGATGACTAACCTTAGATATATAAAATAAGAATTATTGATATTGCATCAATATAAAATATTATACGAGAAATAAATTTTGTTTTTGCTTATATCATCATCTTTCAACAAAGACTATATAAATAATTATAATATAACAATTTCAACAAAAGTATGTTGAAAAACACAAAAAATAATAAATTATTGTGATATAGTATCTTTTTACAGTTGAGTATTTGCATTCTAGAAGCTTAATTTTAGTAATATAATTTATAAAAGCATTATATTTTTAAATAATAACGACATTTTATTAATAAATTATTAAAATTCAATACTTTGTATTTTCGAAAATTTATAAATCATTTTTGATAAAAATGTGTTTAAGATTTTTTTTCTACTTTTTTTTGCTTTGCATTATTCAACGTAATATAACACCACTGTCAGCTTCACGTATCGACGACATGGAGTGTTTACTGAGAAATCCTTATTGACAAAATCTAGTAGTTATTAATCCCGACTGTGGTATAATTGATAATGGTCGATCATTTAAGTTAACCGATATGATTGCGAAAAGAAACGGTAGAATTGTTAATGAATGGAATGTTCGAATTAGGGTACGACAATTTTTTACTGTAATTAGTTGTACGTATAGTAATTGGTTGCTAGTTGTTGTTGTATTTTTAATGACTTTTGCTGAAGAACTAAATAAATTAAACATGCTATGGGATGGTTACAAGGTATTAATACAATTAACCAAAAATCTTGACAAAATATTTTCTTTTATGAAAAGTACACTGATACTATTAACTAATTGGTAATAAAATGTTTAACTATTTATTTTATTATTAAATAAATTATTGTTATTAACAACTGACTCATCATTCAAGATTTATATGATTACTTTTTTACAAATCAAAATACAACTTACAATAAAAATTGTTTAGGTCTTCTCTGGTGTAGGTGCTGATTTTCTGAACTATTAGAGATTTTACAATGTAAAAATTATACTAATAACAAATTAAATGACATATTAAAAACATAATAACAAGTTTTATGTCAAAAAAGTCCAAAATAATATTTTATTTGAATATTATAATAATTTATTTGAAACTGCCAAACCTTACTAATAAATTGTTTGCCATGATCAGAGACTATAATTTTCGGTTTACCCCAATCCGGTATATAATTATTAATTATTCGATTGATTGTAGCAACACCAGTAGCTTTTTTTAATGGATATAATTGAACAAATCGAGAAAAGTGATTCATTACCACTAACAAATAAGATACTCCAGTCCAACCAGCAGGCAATGGCCCATATAAATCAACAAACACACAATTATTTGGAGCATAAATAGGGTCGTATCATTAGTAAAAATGAAAAATAAATATATAATTTTTGTATTCATTTAAAGAAATTAATTGTAAAAAAAAGATCATCCACAGAATTAAAACTTACAATATTGTCAACATAAGATTGACTTTTACTAGATTCATGTTCTTCACCATGTACTTCATTATTTTGTCAGAAAAATAAATGCAATTGATTTAAACATCTAACTTTGTAAAAATTAAACACAAAAGCAGGGTAATTTTAAAAGAATAGGGTATATATGAATAAAATATTTTAAGCATAATTCTGAATTTTGCAAAAAAGCATTTTACCATGCAATGCAAGTTTTTTTAAATATTTTTTGTGGGCAAAGCATAGTTCAAAAGTTGAAATTTAAAAAGGAATAATCTTTTTCATTTTTTAACAATATTATTCATTAAATGTTAACGCGTATCCAAACGGCACTCAAGGTATATATATATAATATATATATATTATATATTTATGTCTATGTGTATATATATTTACACAAGCACAACAGTAAAAACAAAGAAACAACGTCGGAAGACAATAGTTGATTCTTATAATATTAGATATTTTCCTTAATTCGAACAATGTTATACGTATGTAACAATCGGCAACTACCCTTCTGTCGTCGGTAATATCGGTAGTGAGCACACTCGCCGCAATCCAAAAAAAAACACGGAAACACAAGAAAAAGGCAAACCAGTTAAGGTCAACGTTGGAAATAATATTTGTAGACAAATTGTTGCATCATACACAGTAGTTATAAGTAATAAACAATTGTTGATTTACCGCCATGTTCCTTGTGTTTTTGATATTGCGTTCAACACTTACCGTATTAGACTGAAACCTTCAGTCTGGTTGGCAAGAGGGAATGGACTATTCGGTCCGGTCATCCGTAACCTACGGATAACGTCAGGACCGAAGGGGGAAAAAAAAAGAAGGAAACTCGTCGCTCGATTATTCGAGACGAGGGGTTTCACGATGGAAACGGAGAGGAGAAGGAAAGTCTGCAAGGAACCCGTCCACGGTGCATCCCAAATCGTCCACGGCGTCCTCGACTTTAATGGGAGCCGGTCCAGCTGCGGTGCTTGTTGCTGTGGAGGAGTGTCGCACGATCTCCGACAGTGATGGTGGACGGGTCCTTGGCGCGGGCATTGGAGGCGCCGGTGTAGCTGGTGGACGGTTGGCCGCTTCTCTCTCCCGGTTTTTCCTCTCCTTGAAAGCCCTGTTGAGCTTCCTCTAGACCGGGTGGGCCGGTGGCGGCCGGCTGGCCGAGGCCGCCCCGGAAGACGTGCCCACCACGTTGTCCGCTCCGTCCCGTGAGTAGTGTGTCGGAGCGGGACGGCATCGGGCCGGCGATCGCTGCACTATCGCGCCAGCGGTAACATGGTGCTGTGGATAGAAGGCACCCCCCCTGCACAGAAGTAGGGTGAAAATGGAAATTCGCATCACTCTACCACCCCACCACTGTGATAATGTTGAAGAGGGGTGGAGGGAGGTAAATCCAACGTAAACTATCATTGAAATGGGAGGGGGAACTATGAAACCTAACGTAAACTAACCTAAGAAGAACCTCTCCTCTTCCACCAAGTCTTATGAGAGAGGGGTAATGTAACTTAAGGTAAACAAACCTATAGGGGAGGGGGGAATGAAAGACGACGTAAACTAACACAACTTGTCACGCGCCTAACTTATGCTCGGCCATATATATACGTAATATCGGTTTTTTGACAAAAAAAAAAAAATGCATTTTCCAGGTAAGCTATACGGTTACGGTGAAAAGTACGAATTATAAACGTCGAATCTGCTATTTTGATATGCGACATGCATATATTTAGATAAAGTCCATACGTAAAATGCTAATTTTACCTAATTTGTGAAAAAAAAATTAGTTCGAAGCATTGTGTGCCAGATGGCTGTATTGATGATTACACTATAGCACTTGAGATTAATACAGCAGATGGCCCAACGCGGCGGCAGCGGCGACGGCGATGTCGCCGTCAATTAGATTAATTGTTCTTATACGAGTTAATAAGCTTGACCGTTATTCGTATAGTGAATAATAAATCAATATTTTTTTGTAGACAATATATACTAATGACGACTTTTCAAGTTTTCTTATAGCAAAACACATTCTTAAATAAACACTACTACCGCCGCCGCCGACGACGACGACGTAATCACTTGAATATATATATTATAATGTTTATAATATTATTATAACTGTATTATACTAATCGATTAATGGTGTACATATAATTGGTCTGAATTATTACTGGTATCCCTCCCATTGTTATAAATTATTACTGTATTTAACAACTGTAATTAATTATTTTTAATAAAATAATAGCTTCGACTGGACGGATTGCATTCTTCATCCGTCAACGCATTAGAGACGGTAGACGGTCATAATTTTTACAAAGGCAGCTGTTTTAAATTCTAATGACATATATGTGTAAACATTTCACTTTAATTTTCACGCTATTTTAAATAACTATATTTAACTATAATAATTAAAACGCATATAAATTAGACATACAGACGTATCAAATATACGATGGAAAACTGAATTTTTTGTCTTTGCTTAATACTACTGTATGCATGGGTATGAATGACGTAGGTGGCCAGTGTTCATTACAATCATTTATCTAGTAATATTTTAATATCTTAGTCGTATACACCTCATCCATTATCACGAAATAATTATCTAAAAGATATTTGGAAAGGAGGAAGGGTCGGGGGGGGCAGCAGCATAACATTGTATGCTGCCTTCTAATAGGTTTTCAGTATTTGTTAATCTATTATGTGCGCAAGATGGATTATTTCAATGATATATCGGATAAATTTAATTTTCTTGTTGAAAACGATCCGACGGATAGTTTTCAAACTAGTTAGTAAACTATTGAAAAATTATAGAGATTTGCAATATTTTGCGGAACGTCTAGGTGATAAAGTCAAAAGTGTAGGTAGAGACTTTTTACATTACAAAGGTTATGAATTATCGAATGTGGAAAAAAATTCGGACAATCTTGAATGTGCATGCTTAGTTGTGAAGCGAATATATTACGAACTTTTGGATTCAATCGAAACAATTGAAAAGACGACGAATGCGAACCGCAGCGACAGTAAAGCCTATTGGACCTTGAGACTTTAATCACAATGGCCACAACAAGGTATAAATTCAAATAAAATCAACACCTTGATCGATTCATCAATGTATAGATCGTATTAAAACATTGAAAATTATCTTCAGTGATTATCCACACATGAAAATATGTTTAAAAATATTTGATTTTTTCATCTTAAAACTTAAACTTAAAAAAAATTTTCAGCATGTTTATTACTTCTCCAATATGGTGGAATTGGCTACAAACAGATCATTTCTAGGAATAGATACTTTGCCAAAAATTGACAAGAAAGATCGTGACTTTTCCAGTCAAATTCGAAGATGATTGAAATAAAATAACAAGTTTACAAAACAACTAGTTTTTTTATGAAAAAAAAATTATATATGTACATTATAGTAGTTATATAAACATTTTTTGTTTCTATATTGTACATTGTACAATAATAAAAAATAAATTTGTATTTACATTAAAGTTTTCGTACTTCTCCCGTGAATGCGTTGTATTCCATTTGACAGTCGTGAATAATTACACAATACAATGATGTTTTATCGGGAAACTGTTTGGAGCATTCGAAATCCAAGCGTAGATCAACTGTTGAAGACTTGACGGTGTCCTTTTGTTTAGTACAATCAATCACGGCTATAGGTCCACGTTTTTTGTAATTAATACAGGGTGTTNCACGTTTTTTGTAATTTATATAGTCCAATAAAGGATAGGGGTCTTTACGACCGTAATACATTGTCTGAAATTGTGCGTACGAGTTATAAAACGTTGTGTACTTGTTGTTGTCGAAATCGGAGTTTTGGTTCTCGTACGGG
The DNA here is from genome assembly GCF_025091365.1 of Daktulosphaira vitifoliae. Taxonomy (NCBI): domain Eukaryota; kingdom Metazoa; phylum Arthropoda; class Insecta; order Hemiptera; family Phylloxeridae; genus Daktulosphaira; species Daktulosphaira vitifoliae. The sequence goes on from NW_026099575.1 coordinate 435,280, forward strand.
TATTCGTCAGCGTTCAGATACGCTTTGACGTTTCACAATGAACAGTGATTGAAATCTCCGAGAACGTTTTCGTCCTCTNGAAATCTCCGAGAACGTGTTCGTCCTCATTACCCATGGCAATAAGTAAATATCTAGGTTTTTCCACATTCGAATAGGTGCGCACCGACCACGTGTGATGAGTTGTCTGCGGTACCAACAGGTAAACGGCAACGTCCCAGTGTTGAAATTCTAACGGGAGCCATTTCTTACCNCCAGTGTTGAAATTCTAACGGGAGCCATTTCCTACTGTCCAGAATACGCATCAGACCCAGTTCAGTTTTCACGCTGGGTTCAAAGTACTTTACTACCCATTTGATTTTCGATATTTTCACGTTGATTTGTTTTATCAATGTTGCAACTTGCGCTTTATCGTCTGTTGTTGTTGTTGTTGTCTGTGGAACCAATGATACGACAGTGCTGTCGGTACTCGATCTATTCAACACGAGAGTCTGAGTACAGTTTATCAGTGTGCGCCGATACCGTTCGAAAAATCCCATGCACATAGATAATGGACAATGCGCCACAAATTCAGTCCCATTGACGAAATCGTTGTTATTGTGANGTCCCATCGACGAAATCGTTGTTGTTGTGCAAAATTTGCGCGTATTTCCATCCGGCAGGTTGTAATCGTCGAATGTCGTTGGGTGTGAATGAACAATATCCCTTGATGGTTGTAGCCATCTCAACGTATTTTATCTTGTCTACTCTTTACCATTTACCTCAAATCTGATTTCATCGAATAGGTGCATGAGAAAATTTTGCCCCATAACCATTTCACCAGCTGTTCCAGCTGGTGGTTTTTCAAGTTTTCCTTCGATTTGCAAATAACTTTCGCACGGCAAGTGAATTTCTCCTTGTTTCGCACCTCGATACGGATTTCATCGTTGTGTTCGTACGAGTTGTTGTAACTCTGATGTTCCATATAGTACTCGCGTTTTACACTGTCGTCTTTCTGACATTTTTCCAGAACGTGTAAGTACTTNCTTGTTGACATTTTTCCAACACGTGCAAGTACTCGGCCATGATTGACTCGACAACCCAACGATTTTAAAAATTCAATATTTTTCTTTGTTAGTTGCTGCTGCGATAGCGTCGCACGGTTATCCGANTGATGTGTAGACGCACTGTTAATTTTTCACCTCTTAGGTTGACACGTTGACCGTCCTGATCGAGCAATGCGATTCGAATCGTGTTCAATACGTTTGTGTTTAACGGATAGTAAACTACTTGTCTGGGACACTCGATAATCCGGTAGCCCGGTGGTACGTTTGGAAAGAATTCGTGCAATGTATGCGATTGACGTCCTCCGTGGTACGAACCAACAATTATATTGCAGTCGACTCGTATGCATGTCACCTTTGTTATAGATAACGGGAAATCCGACGTGTGTTCCATTTTCGGTGCCAATACACGAGGTCGGAACCCTAGTATACGACCGATTGATTGCGGGTATGTAAAATCTATGGGGTGAACGCATTTGATTATGCTTCACATAGTGTTGCGGTCGGCTGTAAAAGAAATAACGTTTCGATCACCCAACCTTTTATCACCGATTACTCTGCTGTTTTCCTTGAGTAAACCAACTGTTGGCAACAATGGATCATCAAAATCTATTTGTTGTTGTTGCACACTGTACTTATACTCTTCTCCGTTGTACTTGTCCGTGATTCGTTTCTGTAAATCTTCAAATTCGTACGATCCCGTCGGTAGTGTTATCACCATAATTGGTATGTCAACAGTGCCGAAAATGAATTTGTTACAATCCTCGTCAATATTAGGTATAGTGTTCCACGTATGCAAGCTCAATAGCCCAATTTTACATTTGTCACCGACATCGATGGGTGGATTGAATGTGCATTGCAATTCAGATCCCACACCGGTTAACGTTACCGTTGTTGTCATGTTGTTGTTGTTGTTCGATTAAAAATTCCAAATACAAGTGACCACAATTTACCTCGTTGAAGTTTTGACATCTACTATAGTTGTGCATGATTGTACATATTTTAAAGTATCGTTGCAGTTCCAACGGTGGTCGTAAATTACTCGCTGTATTGCCTTTACGACTAAGTTCGGTAGCCATCTTGACCACATTTACAGCACCACCGGCTAAAGCTCCCAACGCCGACAGTCCAGCAAATATAGGTATAAGCAGTAGTACACCACCTTTAGTTTTTGGAACGTTTATGGTACGANCCGCCTTTAGTTTTCGGAACGTTTATGGTACGGGGCAGTGGAATTTTTTTCTTTCTCACCACACGTCGTGCCGCCTTCAACGATTGTTTTGCCACACTCAGTAAATCCATTTGTTTGGCATTTTTATCGAGTTTGGCCGCATGCACAACTCGTTTGAAACCCATACCGAGTTTAAGTTTCAATTTCATCGCGTTGGTCATNTACGTTTCAATTTCATCGCGTTGGTCACACTCCAAGCTGCGACTCGTTCAGGCAATTTAGCGTCTTTGGCCAACACTCGTTCCCAAGCCTGATGTTCCAACACCTTGTCCGCTTTATGACGGTCTTCGAGATTCTTGTATTTACTATAAATTATATCGTGATTGCAGCAAACAGCATCAAGCGGGTTCACCCCAATATCACCTCGTTTTAATCTCTTTTCTAACCGTGTTCCAGGACCCGCAAATTGATAACCTAAATGATAAACATTTAAAATAATGATAAAACTATTTGCGAGGAATTATTTTAAATAATTACACACACACACACNTGCGAGGAATTATTTTGAATAATTACACACACCTGGAATGTGGGCTTCGAATGGTAATTTGTTGATTACAGTATTCAATATCCCTGCACCTCGTTTTCCACGTTGTCTCTGTTTAACCATTATTTTCATATTGACAGTTATTGTTCGATGACGTGCGATGCGTTTCAAAAAACAGACTCTCACGCTACCTATCGTGAATTTTGAAAAAAGTAGTGAGATTGCACCTAGTAAACACGGTAAACTATTGCCAAATACAATACGTGCATTGATTTGCGGACCGTCAAATTGTGGAAAAACAAACTTGATGTTTACTCTATTGACCGATATCAACGGACTTCGATTTGAAAATGTTTACGTTTACTCGAAATCGTTGCATCAGTGCAAGTATCAACTACTCGTGGATATTTTACGCGGAATCCAAGGAGTGCAGTTGTTTACCTATGAAAACGGGGACGATGTACCGTCGGTGGACAACATCCTGCCCAATTCGGTTTTTATATTCGACGATGTTGTCATGGAAAAACAAAATGTAATGTGTGATTATTTCGCGCGAGGACGACACAGGCAAGTTGATGTTTTTTTTCTCTCCCAAACACTGTCGCGCATACAAAAACAAATGTTACGTGACAACACAAATGTGGTGGTGTTGTTCCGGCAGGATGAAGTTAATCTACGACACGCGTACGATGAATACGTGTGTTGCGATATGAAATTTGGAGAATTCAAAGAGTTTTGCAAAGAGTGTTGGAACAAGGATCGGTACAGATTCGCAGTGATTTGTTTGGACTTTGCGCGGGACGGCGGTCGATACAGATACAAGTTTGACACAATTGTTACAATATGAGTGCTGATAAGGAAACATTGCTGAAACTGTTGACTGAAGCCCGGGAAAATGTTCGAAAAAAGTATACAAAATTGCGTCGTGGCGAAGCGGATTCGTTGACTCGCGTAAAACTTCAGGTGGCGCCAATCATTGAGCCATTAGATAAAATTTCGTCACAGCAACAGCAAAAACAGCAACAACAACAAGAACAATTACAGCAAACTATCAAAAGTTTAAACGATGATAGATACACTGTGGAACACGATGACGGGTTTTTCCATCAGTACATGTATCAATGGTCAATGAACCCCAACAGAGATAAAATGTATGGACCAAAGGTATCACCGGATGGAACAATGACATTAGGTGAAGCCGATAATATCTTTCTCGACAGAGGAACAATTAATGTTTTAGATGAAAAATTCCCGCTGACTATGGGTCTTGTGGATTTACTGTTTTCGAAAAACCCTGGAGTTTACTGCGAATCGGATTTGTATGCATACAAAACGATTCTCAGCAAAACCAGTGTGCATTTAAATAAAGACAGAACATTGAAAAAAGGAGGTANTTAAATAAAGACGGAACATTGAAAAAAGGAGGTCAAAAGTATGTAAACACCATTAAACCATTGTTTGATAACGGTGATGGTGGTAACCCAAACAATTCCTTACCGTTGTTTGAAAGCAGCAGCAGCATCATCAGTAACACATCTATTATCGGTGCGGGTCTACAATTGAGATTGAACAACAAGAAAAAATATTACGTGTACTGGGACGACCCCAACGAGCCTGGTCGGCTGGCAACACTGGAGTTTCACCGGAAATCGTTTCTATATTGGAAGAGCTGCAGGAGGCCGGTTACATTGAACAGATACCAGCGGCGTTATGAATAAGAACATTGCTAACGAACTACACCGGCAGGCTCGCAGGACGTATACCCGTGCCCGGATAAATATCAAGGGTCTCGATGATATATGGCACGCTGACCTCGTGGAAATGCGCGCATACCCTGATCGACGACATCGGTATATTTTAACGTGCGTCGATGGATTTTCAAAATACGCGTGGGCCGTCCCGTTGAAAAATAAAACGGCCAACGAAGTTACCGCAGCCATGAACGGAATACTGAAACATGGTCGTCATCCTAAGCTTTTGCAAACGGACAATGGTAAAGAATTTTACAATAAACAATTTCAAAAACTGATGTCACAATACGCAATCAATCATTACTCTACTTATTCCACGATGAAAGCGTGTCTAGTGGAACGTTTTAACCGCACGCTGAAAAACGCAATGTGGCGTGACTTTAGTGCACGTGGCTCGTGCAAATGGGTGAATCGGTTGTCTGCGCTATTGCACGACTACAATAACGTGCGTAAACATAGAACAATCGGTATGACACCGGTGCAAGCGGTGAAAAACCCAGACCTGGTTCGGTTCAAGTTGCGTCAAATACCAGATAATTTACCGGTAAAATTCCGTGTGGGAGACAAGGTGCGGATAAGTGTACATAAATCAGTGTTTGATAAGGGTTACTTACCAAACTGGAGCACCGAACTGTTTACCGTAGTTAAGGTTAGGCAAACAGTACCGCCAACATACTATCTAGAAGACTATCAGGGAAATCCAATACGTGGTTTGTTTTACACCGAAGAGCTGAACAAGACCAGTTATCCGGACATGTATTTAGTCGAACGAGTGTTGCGAACACGAGGGGACCAGTGCTTCGTTAAATGGTTAGGATTTGGTCCAGAGCATAATTCATGGATACCGAAAACCAATATCTCACCTCAATGATTGTCATATATATACATAATATACAAGGTATTGTGGCAGCCGACCGATCGTTTTTGGTCAAGGAACTGACTGTCATTGCCATACACTGCACTTCATTCGCTCATTGGATGTTTAAACATCCAAAAAGTATCGAGGGCGATGCAAAAACAAACTTTTGGTTTAAAAAATACCTACATGGAATACAATAAGTTGCCGAGAATTATGAAACTGTTGCGGTGCGAGACCATTTACGTGAAAGGAGCTGTAAAAAAGCGAGTAGTGGAAAAGTACATACCGGGACAACGTATAGTTAACGTTGAGGATTTGGACTGCCCACCGCTATACAATTTAAGTTGTGTTACAAAAATGTGTTGTATCCGACACATGAACATCCCGACCGTGTGTAGTTTATTCAATGCAATTTGCTTAAAACAATGGATGAATTATAATATGTAACATTATTGTCAGAAAATGATTTTGCAATATTCTCATTTGTATTCGTACAATAAATATATTTTCCATAAATAAAATGTATATTAATGATTATAGTAAAATAAATAAATATTTCTAAATTACGTGTAGTATTTACTATAGGTTATTAATACCTATTGTAAAATAATCTATCTGGTATTATCGAAATAAATAGAGGGTAATTACTTTAATTAATTAAGCATTTATTATAATATCAATTCTAACTTACATTTATTTACAATTCAATTCATTAAAATATTACATTAAAAAATCTTAAAACTATATTTACAACTATATATTTATATACAACACTTATATTTACAAAAACCTTATCATAAAATTCAATTACACGGTTTATCATACAATATATTTTACATTTATCAATATGGATATTTAAAGAGTTTTACAATCTATAAAAACTAATGTTGCTTAAATTTCTTCCGATGGAATGGCATAATGACCGTAAGTCAGCGTGTCAACTCTGTTGTCGAGCGTGTAGCGCTTATCGTCGAAACGGTTAAGCGCCAACTTGGTTGTACGCAAAGTGCGTAANGCGCCAACTTGGTTGTACGTAAAGTGCGTACCTCGTGCTCGAAAGAACGAATTGACACGTTCTGTCGGTACGGAGTGTACGGTAATGATAATGTCGGTGGAATCTCACCATCACGTACGGCTCCCATGACTTCACGGGCATTGTCTCCGGCCAACGCTCGTTTTGACGCATCGTCACCATCGTCGCTATCGTCTTCAAACAAACACCGTATGTAATCGTCCAAAGACAGATGGTTCCGGACGACATGTCCACGGATCCCCTTAGACTTGATGAACTCGCTGCCTTCCATGTCAAATGCATAGCACTTTGAACGAAGTGCAGCGATCTCAAAGAGGGTAAGGCCGCCGGTCTCGTCTGAAAACAGACCAGGCGTCTTCTTCCTCGAGGTAAAGTAACAAGAGTGAGCCTTGGGTAGGCTAGATGAATCCACGTACACCAGTAAATCGGGGCTGTCGGCTAAATCCTGGTAGAAGTCGCTGACTCTGAGCAGGTATATGAAGGACTCTGAGAAAAATTAAAAAATATATAAATTTTGTAAAAATATTTTTACTGTACGGTTGTACTCACCAGTATCCATGTAAACCAGGCTAATTGCGTCGCCATAATGAGGTTTTAATACGTCGTAGAAGTACTTGTACATTAGCGACTTGCTAATGTCAAGCACTGCTAAACCGACGTATATTGGTTTGAGAAACTTGACAATCTTTGTGTCCATTATGACGGCGCACAACCTTTCGCCGTATTTGATACAGTCGTTGAAGGTTGGTTGGTTTACGAGCTTGCTTAGACGTTCGGGACTGGATATTAGTTCAATGCGGATGCGTTTCCGCATGTTCTCCATGGTTTTCCCTATAAAATATAAATATTTACCAAATAACCCACAAATGCTTTACCATTAAGCGTGCACTAACCAAAGACGGCATTATTCATTAATTTGAAAAACGATATTTCAAAAGTATTTGCCGCCTGTTTCCGCATTTCAGTGTTCAACTCAATGTACGGTTTCAACGAAGCACTTTGTTGAAACTCTAAAACGCGGTGCATCTGTGTAACAAACATATCAATATCATAGCTAATAGCTCTAGGTACGATGTATATACTTTATCGACTTGCAGTCCGTGTGCGATCGCCTGTTTCAAGTTGACATAGTGTACGACGTACCGTTGTTTGGGTTTCAAAGTGGCCATGAGTTTGGTCTCTTTGGAACCCTGCGGTACATCGTTGCCAGGCAAGAACGGCAAGTCATTGTGCTTGTCATGCAGCCCTTCTGGATACAATACATCTACTTTATATATACGCGCCGTATTACCAGNCATATATACGCCCCGTATTACCAGTGTCCGAAAGCAATTGGAGGTCGGCCAGAGGATCTGATCCTTCATACCACCGGAAGCCACCGTACGGCATGGGCTGACTCATAGCTCACCCGTAAAGGTTATTGCCTATATACATTAAACGTTTTTAATCCACAGCTCAATTATTATACTTTTATATAATACTTACAATCTTGATACACGATCCATGAGTTTGGTTTTGACGGATCGTAATCGGGTGTCTTAGGATTGTTGGCCTTTGCATAGTGCTTGACGGCCTGCACTAGCCCACCATAAATTCCCTGTTCCACCATCAGTAGCATGTCATAATCGTTCAAGATCTCCAGCTTCATCCCAGTGTACTTCAACATACAATCGAAGTTAAAACCAGGCGCGGTGTAATATNTTCAACATACAATCGAAGCTAAAACCAGGCGCGGTGTAATAGTGCGCCGGGTCCAAATTGTATGTTGAAATACAGATGTCGCGGAAGTTCTCAAACACATCAGCCAACAACAACACGTCGATCTTAAGATATAGGTCGCTGTACTCACCGAGGGTTGAGCAGTCGAAACGGTTCCACACCTCCGTGGCATGTCTATAGTCGTCGTCATCAATATTAGACTCACTCAACTGACTATAGAAAGCGTCCTGAGGTGGTAGTTCCGTTTCGTCCAATTTAGCCCAACTATCAGTGTACTCGTAGGGGTATACACCCTTACACGTCACCAACGGCATGTCTTCCGGGCGGAACACCTTGGCCGTCTACCGGAATTTAACGAAGTCGGGCGTCATTAGGTTACCGGCCAAGGTGGATAGGGAGGAGGCCATGTATCGGAAGGTATCGACGAACCGTATGGAGAAGTTATTGGTCACGTGTTTCGTGACCAAAATATACTTCTCCTCGGAATTCGGTATGACTGAAATCCTTTGGTCGTCGTACCCCAATTCAGTAACGATGAAATGTGTGTCATAACCTGAAAGATTGTGCAAGAAGCATGGGAAAAAATTGACCGTCTTCACTTTCAGATTACACGCATTGCACAACGTCTGTCTGAATCGGCCCGATAGATGGCAGTGGTCTGCGACTTCGGGATTGGAATCCTGGAATGCCGTGCGGCACAAGTCGCATACCACTTTCTCCCCATGCCTGCGCACATCATCAACAAACATTCGAATAGGGGCGTTAGTTTTACGCAACAATTTGGAAATGTTGCGCGCCACTTCCGTTACAGCCATTACGAATGCCTTGGCGACCTCTTCGCCATCCTCAGACCCACGGTATATCACCGGTGATTGCGGTATACCGTAGCGTTCGAGGAGCTCGGAAGGCACATTGTTCGATGTTTCCACCATGAACCCGTAGCTCATGGGATGGTGTGTGTGCACAGTCCTAGTATAGGTACCTACACGATCGTCTGTTTGCTCCAGCAAGGCCTCAAAATCGGCGTAGATGACAAACGGTAGCCGTTGCGTCTTTACCCACACGTCAAAAGAGACCTTACTACCCTCTGCCGGCATTACGGGTAAAATTGGTTTATTCTTGCCGCATATAAACTTGTGTTGCTCCAACGCTTGATGACCACGAAGAATATTCTTTTTAGACTGATCATCAAAGCTGGTGAAGCAACGTCTGTAAGTATATATACGGCCACGATGTTGCGTTTTTTGGCTGCGCACGAGCCTCGAAAAATTTGAAATGTACGCGTAATGATACTCGTCAGAGTCACCGATGTACAACAGATCAAAATGATTTTGTTGTTCTTGGTCTGCGACTCTTAGCGGATACACCGACCACTTCATATTAACGTTGTCCCGTTCCAAGCCGTACACGTTGACGGACACGTTAGCGTTACGTCGTTCAAATATTTTAATTTGGGACACAGGTGTGGGTAACGTCAACCCCGAGAAATCATACCTGTGTTCCTCGTTAAAATATTTTCGATCAACGCGGTATTTGTGATCTCCCTTAACGTGTCTCGCCAAAATGGACCACTTGAAACAGGACTGATCGATGTTTTGTGGGTTGATGATTGCTCTTCTATGGAAAATTTCAGGTGGGACCGGAATATATGATGAGCCGACGAGGGGCGTATACTTGTATACGCTAAGCATGAGTCCGTCGATATGCGCTAGCCTCCAATTTGAGATTATATTTAATAGGCCGAACAGCTGTGATTTAACCGAGTTTGGCAACCAGCTCGGGTTTAACGGCGCGCAGAGAATCTCGATAGCTCGCGAAATTTTCCACGTTTTTCCGATAAAACTAATATATAAAACGCTTCAATGCGGAATCAATCTCGATGAAATTTTTCGCATCCGGCAATTGTATACGCAACCTTTTCGATTTTACCCTACTGTTGTTAACCCTACGTTTAACCGAATGGTGGTGTGAAACAGTCGCGGAAGAGGTGGCTATGAAAAAATGTGTAAAAACAATTTGTGTGTCGAAAATATCGAAATATTCAATAAAAAAAACTTACCTTGTGCAGCACCAGTAAAATGTACATCAGACATTGTTATTCGATTTTAAATTTAAATAAAAAATAAATACTAGTACTTGTATACGTTAAACCGTATATTTTTAAGTAATATGTTAACGAACCGCTAATAACGCTTAGTCAAAGAGTGAATATAATTTTTATTGATGTCTTTATAAATACGGCTAGATTTGTTACTGTATTATCCACTGCACAAGTGATGGTGGTGCGCGGTCATTAATCGCACAAGTACATCGTATATCACGAGCAAAATGACCAAAGTATATCAAGTGGTCTGAGAAAAAATATTCAGGTTTTTTTATAAACGTCAACCAAGAAAATTAGCTGATAAATTGAATCGTTATTTATANCGTTTTAATTATTATAGTTAAATATAGTTATTTAAAATAGCGTGAAAATTAAAGTGAAATGTTTACACATATATGTCATTAGAATTTAAAACAGCTGCCTTTGTAAAAATTATGACCGTCTACCGTCTCTAATGCGTTGACGGATGAAGAATGCAATCCGTCCAGTCGAAGCTATTATTTTATTAAAAATAATTAATTACAGTTGTTAAATACAGTAATAATTTATAACAATGGGAGGGATACCAGTAATAATTCAGACCAATTATATGTACACCATTAATCGATTAGTATAATACAGTTATAATAATATTATAAACATTATAATATATATATTCAAGTGATTACGTCGTCGTCGTCGGCGGCGGCGGTAGTAGTGTTTATTTAAGAATGTGTTTTGCTATAAGAAAACTTGAAAAGTCGTCATTAGTATATATTGTCTACAAAAAAATATTGATTTATTATTCACTATACGAATAACGGTCAAGCTTATTAACTCGTATAAGAACAATTAATCTAATTGACGGCGACATCGCCGTCGCCGCTGCCGCCGCGTTGGGCCATCTGCTGTATTAATCTCAAGTGCTATAGTGTAATCATCAATACAGCCATCTGGCACACAATGCTTCGAACTAATTTTTTTTTCACAAATTAGGTAAAATTAGCATTTTACGTATGGACTTTATCTAAATATATGCATGTCGCATATCAAAATAGCAGNTATTAATCTCAAGTGCTATAGTGTAATCATCAATACAGCCATCTGGCACACAATGCTTCGAACTAATTTTTTTTTCACAAATTGGGTAAAATTAGCATTTTACGTTTGGACTTAATTCGACGTTTATAATTCGTACTTTTCACCGTAACCGTATAGCTTACCTGGAAAATGCATTTTTTTTTTTTTGTCAAAAAACCGATATTACGTATATATATGGCCGATCATAATTTAGGCGCGTGACAAGTTGTGTTAGTTTACGTCGTGTTTCATTCCCCCCACCCCTATAGGTTTGTTTACCTTAAGTTACATTACCCCTCTCTCATAAGACTTGGTGGAAGAGGAAAGGTTCTTCTTAGGTTAGTTTACGTTAGGTTTCATAGTTCCCCTTCCCATTTCAATATAATACTTTACGTTGGATTTACCTCCCTCCACCCCTCTTCAACATTGCCGCAGTGGTTGGGTGGGTGGGTGAAGCGGAGAGGGCCTAGAATTTCCTAAAATAACCCTACTCATACTGTTTTTTTAAATCGGACCATTTCCCTAAATACAGGGGGGATTCAAAACATAAAAATGCATATAGAAAGTAGAACTTTTTCAACTTAAATTTTGAAAGTGTTCCGGAAAGTCTGACACTTTTATATATATCTTAAATTAAAGTTAATGTAATATACTTTATAATGCAAAAAAAAAATTTCGGAATTTTTTTATCTTAATGGTGAAAACAGACATCAAAGTTTATAAAAAAAATTCTTTTTTATATTTTTAACTTTATAATGCTATAACTTTTTGAAAGATGTATGGATCAATATAATTTTTTTTTTATAGATTCATGATGTCTTTACCTATCATTTGGTATATATTTATATAACTTTTTATATATATAACTTTTTCAAAAATGAACATATCAATATAATTCTTTTTTATATAGATGCATGATGTCATTACCTATCATTTGGTATATTTTTTTTTTATATCTGACCCTTTACTTACCCACAAGAGGGGATTTAAAATGACAACTTTTTGAAAAAATATTAATTTTTTCAACTTGACTTTTGAAAATGTTCCGGAAAGTCTGACACTTTTATATATATCTTAAATTAAAGCTAATGTAATGTTCTTTATTATGCAAAAAAAAAATTTCGGACTTTATTTTATCTTCACGGTGAAAATGGCTACCGAATGCTATTTTTGTATTTTACATTTTTAACTTTATTATGCTATAACTTTTTGAAAAATGTATGGATTAGTACAATTTTTCATGAGAAATAATATTTTTTAATAATTCCTTTTTCATTCGACATGCTTTATCTTAATTAGGATATTAATTATGAACTAGCAGATCATGTAGCTTTTGGAATAATCCACCAATTTTTTAAAATTAAACACTATCTAAAGATTTGCATCAAAGCGTTTTTTTTTATAGTGATTTTAATCACTGTCAGATATCATTATACTTGATCCATCTATACCACGACCCCCCTGTGCTGGGTTTTTATATCATGTATATGAAAAAAATTAGTAAATTTATGCATAATATTTGTAATTATTATTATGAATAAAAATATCAATTAAAAAAAAATTTCGTTAAATCCTCTTAACTCTTAATCATAATAGTTCATGTTATTTTAATAATCAATTTATATCAAATTTACTTATTGTGCTATTTTGTTGTATAGATTGTAAATATTCTTACAAAAAAAAAAAAAAAAAA
>NW_026099575.1:448335-452530 GCF_025091365.1 Daktulosphaira vitifoliae
TAGTAATTAGATGAGGAAGTATTGAATTACGTCGATTTTAGTATAATATAAGCTTTACAATAGTAGTAAGCAATTTTTGAACTCTTAAGCAATATAATAATTCCATATAAAAAGGAAATGCAGGGAAAGCAAATTAATAATGGTGGGAAAAAGAATATAAAAGGGAAACATGAAAAGTATAGGGGGACGACACGGGACAATACTGGGCGAGACGAGACTGGACGTTTTTGTCGAAGAAATGTCGAGTTACGGGTTAGGTCATTGATGTAAGAGTAACTATATACTTTTTGTAAGATGTAATTAATTTTTGGGTTAAATTATTATATTATATTTGACTTTGTGTTTAATACTTTTCGTAAATAAAACAACTATTTAAAAATCTGGACTTAGAGCAAATATTTTATATTCACGGTGATCTCGAAATTGTGTGTGTGTGTGTGCGGCTAGAGTCTAGGTTGGACTGCTGGTCCTTTAGTCAATCTTAATAATTAGTGTACGAGCTGGCTAGTGTTTGGGCTTAACCGTCCTTTAGTGGGTATAGTAAAAAGGTAGTTGTGCTGGTGGCTGACAAGGAGCCACCCTTCAGTCTGCTAATTTTTNCAAGGAGCCACCCTTCAGTCTGCTACTTTTGAGCTAGACCGTGCTGACGGGTCTAAACTCTACCCCTTTAGTGGTCCACTAATTAGAGAGATTGGGGCTGATCAGTTTATCCAACGGGAGGACTCGAGAAGAGCTCGAACGGCGAACTCATCGTCAATATATATATATAAAAAACTTTAAAAAACCTTTGTGTCTACGTTGGGGCACTACCGACGTACGACATAAAATTGGCGCCCAACTCGAGGTTCGTACCGACACGACCCCTCGAAGTTTTTTCATGGCATCGAAATTTGTGTGTGCGTGTAATTTTGCGTCAATAAGTTGATCCGCAGATCACTACAATATAAGGATTACTTGAAACATTTAACCGGAAGACTCGAGGTTAGTGCAAAATATATTTATATATATATAATAATTTTATTTAGTTATTAAATTTTAGTAATTTAAAAATCTTCCCAGAGAAAAAAAATTTTTTTGTGTGTGTATTTATAATTTCTCATATGTCTATAATATGAGTAATATTGAGGACATAGAGGAGAAATTAAAAGAAATTTTTGGGGATAATACTAATTCAGAATTAGATACATTTGCTTTTGACATAATATTTTCTGACCAGGAACTCATTAATATTTTAGACGACGGTATATCACAATTGACTGACCTATTTAATGAACTGACCACAAAAACAAAAAACCATTTACACATTTTTAAAAGATCTAAGTTTTAATTTAATTTTATAATTACACAATTTTTTTATATATAAAAATCTTATTTTTTTTTTAATAATAAAAAAGGAAAAAAAAAAAGTTCAATAATTTAATAAAAATTAATTTCGACTTTCTAGAATATTAATTTGATTACTTTGATTTATTATGAATATCAATGAAATTCAAAAATTTAAATTAAACAAAATTAGTGATATATATTCATTAAAAAAAGATGATCTTATAAATTTGTATAAAAGTAAAAACTTAGACGAATTAGGAAACGTAAATAACTTAAGAACACGTTTAGCTAGTNATTAGGAAACGTAAATGACTTAAGAACACGTTTAGCTAGATACTTTAGAGCGCAACTTAAATTGTCAGATATAAAACCTAACTTAAGTCCAGCTGAAATTGAGCAAGTTATTCATGCCTCTTCTAATGATAAACTAATAATCGTAGAGAGTAACGTAGAACCAAGTATAGAAGATAAATTTGAAAGTAAAGGTGATAAGTTATCAGACATTCTTATTGAAGAAAAATATCATTCTTACGCAAATACTAAAGATATTACAAAACCGGGTCATTTTTATAATAATATTAATAACGCTTCTTCCAGTGATCAAAATAAATTAGAGAGTTCAGGTAAAGAACATTTTGATGAAGATAAAGACGATTTAAATAGAACCATCAAAGAAGAACAAACAGCGGGTAATCGTAATATCTTAACACAGGGAAAAATTCTAGACTTACTTTCATTAACTAATTGCATAGAAACAATAAATTCAAATATTACAAGTATGGAGTCTAATAACCGATTTTAGTTGATGAAACCAGATTATTTTTCGGGTACTGAGGACGTAAGAAAATTTTTCAGGCAGTATGAAAAGGCAAGTGAAATAAATAGATGGAGTGAGAGTGATAAAACAAAATTTTTGTCAATATTTTTAAAAGGGACAGCTAGTATATTTTTAGAAAACTTAGAAGATAAAAAATTAATTTCGACATACANTTAGAAAACTTAGAAGATAAAAAATCAATTTGGACATACGAGGAATTAAAAAACGAATTTTTAGACGAATATCAACCAATAGGCTATTTAACTCTAATTAAAAATAAACTGGAAAAACGTAGGCAGGAAGAGTCAGAGTCAGTTATGAGTTATGTAACAGAAATTGAAAACTTATGTAGACAGTTAAATAAACAAATGAGTGAAGAAGATATATGTACTTATATTTTAAGAGGACTAAAAGAATCAGTATTGCATGCTATTTCGTTACATGATAATAATAGTTTGAAAAATTTAAAAGATAACTTGAAAAAGTTTGAGTTAATGCAGTTTAGAATAAACAATAGAGGAACCGCTGGTATCAGTGAATACACGGACATTATATTTTGAAGATCGTAAAAATAATAGTTATAGTAAGTATAACAGAGACAAGAGCTATGAGCGAAATAGAGAATACGCAGACTATAGACCTAATTATAGAGACAAAAGCCCATACCCTAGAAAGAATTACGGTAGTAGAGAACCAAGTTTAGAAAGAAAGTACGATAGATACAGTAGAGATAGATCATTTTCAAAGGAAAGAAATGATAGTAACAAGAAATTCAGAGATTTTAGTAATGATAGAAATGAGTACAATCATTATTCTAGACGTGAGGACTATGATCAATATACTAAAGTATCTATTTTCATGTATAGTATATGTATTACACATGAATCATTTAAGTATATTATACTTATGGTGTACCATAAGTATCTACGATAACGTATCCTAGTTATGTGAAGTGATTAGTGTAGATTTATAAGCAATTGATCTTTGTTGATCGATTTGATCTAACCCGATCATGATCGATAGAGATAGACAGATAAATATATATGGATTACGTACTACGTTAGATATAAGAACTAAATAAATTATCACAGGACATATATTTCCAAATAATAGACACTTTCTATGCCACTTGATTATTTTCACATTAATATGTCTATAATCACCCGTTTATACTTATAATTATTCACTTATAGAAGTTGAGATCTCTATTTTTTTTTTTCTGTTGGTACTATTGCATATGCCTTGTAATATAAGAAAAAGTATTTTCATACATGAAAATCATATATGGGAATTTACATTTTTATAAAGTGTTTATGTTAAGAAAATTGCTATAATAATAATTCTTAAATAATGTGACTATTAAGAAAATATTGTTATACTACCTGTTACTATTAATAATGTAATCAAGTTTTAAAAAAAGTTTAACTTTAACGGGACTCATAGAAAGTATTAATTTTACTATGATGTGTTTATTGCTTATTTGCCTAAAAATTCATATATAATTACTGAATAATGAATGTGACATGTATCATTGTATATAACATTATACATGTGAGAGGGTGAAGTATTAGAACATGTATAGATCATTAAGTATAGTTTTTAATAAAAATACCCTATCCCAACACCTCGAAATGTATGATTTTTACTTGTAACGCTCTATGCTGAACAAGTACGCATACAAACTATCATTTATTCAACTAACCAGCATATTCAATCATAAACAAAAAATAAAATGAATACGATCGAAAATTTGTACAAGAAATGTATTATGGATTTCGATGCTACAAGTGAGTACAATAAATTGATAATAGTATTCTTCATTTATCGCTAACATATATTTTATATGTAAAAATAGAAGTTTACAATTTTAAATATTGTGATTGTGAAATCAATAAATGTTATCAACATAGGGCATTATTAAGAGATGTCTACCATACCGGACAATATATCGACATTTGGGCTGATGTAGTGGTCGAATATTTCGTTAATAATGCAGAGTATGAAAAATATGAGGCAATTACTAACGATTTAATTGAACGTACATCGGTCGAT
>NW_026099575.1:454701-460139 GCF_025091365.1 Daktulosphaira vitifoliae
ATTTACCGTCGGCGTATTGTATAATGCGGTCTATTTGATGGCTTAATAGTAAACGTGTTTTTAATTTTCTTGTTATACCATTATTAATAGTACACTCCATTTGTTTAAGTATCTGAATGTTTTCTTTATTTAATAAAACACGGCATCCTTCGGTCGTCGCGGATTCTAATACTAAATGTACTGAATCACGATATAATGTTTTAGATAATTTGAAACATTCATTTCGGCATAAAATATTGTTTTCGTTTCTAACCGGAGATGATTGTAAAAATATATTTATTTCATTCATCATGCCGTAAATAGTATTCAAAAATTCTGTTGACATGCTAATATATCGTGAAGGAGTAATAATATATACCGTAATATTGAAGTCCTCCTTTGGATTCAGTCCTAGTTGTAAAAATTTTCTATCGCCGAACGAAATTGTATAACTGCTTGAATCGATAATTTCAGCTGGCGGTGCCGGTGCAACATAAACATAACGTTGTTTTCTTACAGGTTCGGCATCCATATTGTTCATAGAGTAGAGTCTTCTTTTTAGAGCTGATGGTTCTTGATGACACTGGGACTTTATCAACGATTTCATGCTTATTTATGCGGAAAAATCACATATTTTCATAGGGGGGTCAGCAAATCACAGATCACATATCCCCGTAAACTAACCCATTCCTTCACCACTTAAGTAATTTCACTTTAATATCATAATAATTAATTTTAAACTCTCGATTTCTAAATATTTGTATACAAATATATGTATTAGATTATGTGTATACATGTTTTATACAAAAACGATTACACATTAATGTCTATTAACAAACGCGGTAGTGTGACTGAATAATCAAAAAAGAATTTGATAAAATATTATTTCTAACGTATAAATATTTTCTCTAAAATTAAAAAAAATAACTCAATTCTTATGAAATAGTATAATATTATACATATTTATTTATTTACTTTAATATCATAATAATGATCACCTTATGATGAGTTTCATCATCACCTCCTCTTCTATGTAGGGGTAAACTGCTGATTAACTGTTTTAATTATTCAAGTAAGAGGGCTCTCTATGACCAAAGGCCTACACATCCACATAGCTATAGTTGGGTTTCGTTTGATTAATAGCCGCTGTCGCCGCTTGATTACTCCTTTCACTTTTCTGCATTCAAATATTTTCAAATAATTCTAAAATTATGTAATTTTTAAAATAGCTCCAATTTTCTATAATATATCAAGATATACTATATGATGTTCCATCTACTTCGGTATACTATGAATATACCAGGGTATACAATACATGATAACTGTACAAGTCCGCATTTGTCCGAAAAAGTAGTAGATGAGCATAAATAACACTTAAATCGTATACCGTCATGTATTTTCCTATGCAGCAGTTAAAAACAGTTTTTTGACAACGTACACTTTTTCACACTTGTCACAAGAAAACATTTTTTAAAACGTTTAAGTGATACAACACTATTAATTTTACTCAAGTAATAATCAGTCTTTTATGTGAAAATACTCATTTATGCGGAAAAATCACATATTTTCATCGAGGGTCGGCAAATTACAGATCACATATCTCTGTAAACTAGCCTTTTCGTTCACCACTTAAGTGATTTCACTTTAATATCATAATAATTAAATTTAAAGTCACGATTTCTAAATATTTTTATTCAAATATATGTAATAGAGTATGTGTATACTCAATATGTATACATATGTTTTATCCAATAACGTTTACACATTAACAAAAAAAAAAAATATCTATTAACAAATGCAATAATGTAACTTAATATCATAATAATTAATTTAAACTATCGATTTTTAAATATTTTCTCTTTAATTACAAAATAACTGAATTCTTATGAAATATTGCATATATTTATTTATTTACTTTAATATTATAATAATGATCATCTTATGATGAGTTTTATCATCGCCTCCCCTTCTATGTAGGGGTAAATAGTTGGACTGCTGTTTTAATACATACTTGAGTCAAGGAAGGGAGACCCTCTATGAACAATACACGTCATAGTTGGGTTTCGTTGGGTTAATAAGCCGCCGCCGCTCGATTGCACCTTTCACTTTTCTGTATTCAAATATTTTCATATAATTCTAAAATTATGTAATTTTTAAAATTCTGTAATATATCAAGATATACTATATGATGTTCCATCTACCTAGGTATACTATGCATATACCAAGGTAACTTGTACCATGGTATAACGAAATGCTATCTAGGAACGAGAAACATCGACCTTTCACCATATCCCCCCGGCCGTTTACACCGCCCGTCCTCCTAGGACAGGGTAAACCCACATCATGTGGGTGGGGGGACTATGCCTTTCACCATATACCAACAGCCGTTTACAGAAGCTACGTCAGCATTTAAGAATTATAACATTTTAAATACAAACGGTATCGGTTTAGACGACGACGTGAGAGACGATCAGGGTACAATTATTAAAATATCTAACCATTTAAATCGTTATCAGCGCGAACAAGCAAAAAAATTAATTAAGCGTTTTAAACATTTATTTATATCAGATCCACTTAAAATAGGCTGCGCTAATGTTGAACAGTGCGAAATAAGGTTAAAATCAACCAATTTTTCAACCGCCATATCGTGTGTCCTCTTCTCAACGAGAAAAATTAAAAACTCTAATTGACGAAATGATAAAATCTGATATTATTGAGTCGAGCAGAAGTAATTACGCGGTGGCAGTATTTTTAATACCAAAAGGAAATACGGGAGAGTATAAATTTCTAGTAGACTATAGGAAATTAAATGAACAAGCTATTAGTGATAAATACCCAATTCCAAGGTCACAAGATCCTTTTAGGAGTCTTGAGGGAGCTAAATATTTTTCCAACTTTGACTTAACACAAAGTTATTTTCAGTGTCCTATAAAAGAAGAAGACAGGTACAAAACTGGTTTTATTACAGATTTCGGACTTTATCAATTCAAAAGAATTCCCCAAGGTTTTAAAAATTCAGGCCCAATTTTTCAAACAATAATAAATAATGTTTTTAGTGATTATCTTTATAGAACAATAATTGTCTACTTAGATGATATATGTATTTTATAATAAAATTATTGGCCACGTCAAATCATGAGCTAATTATCCTTTGATATGGAGTAGCTTAAAATACTTAATAAAAGCCAAGCTAATCAAAATTATTAAAATTGTGTCTTAGTGTCTTAATTTTTTGTTTTTCATAGTACTCAAGAAACTATTTTTAATAATTATTAATACTATATTAATAATTATTAAAAATAGAAATATTAAACATTTTTTTTTATGTCAATCAATTTAAAAAATATTTAATATTTCTTTTGTAAGTAAAAATAAGCCCATAAATTACCATTATAAAACACTTGTTTTGTTTTATAAGAAGGCAATTTTAAAATAAATACAATAAATAATTTTACTTTTACAATAATATATCAAAATTACAATTGTTGAAATCATAAATAAAAAATGTATAATTGAAAAGTAATTTAATGTATTATGATATTTGAATGTATTCAAATGTTAGTTACCTACTTTAAAATAATCTAATATACTGATTTAATAAAGTCTAGAGGTAATCTAAACAGTTTAATACAAATTAGAAACATCGCATACTTTTCTATAATATTTTTTAGATTGTTTCATAAATCATATCTTCAAGCCAACAAAATAAAACAAAAGTAGCTCTTAGCCTTGTTGTTCATTATTTATTCTTTATTTAAAGTTGATATTTTAAATCATAGACCAATTGAGCTTGAACACTTTATATGAAACAGAGAGAAGAGAATAGAATGTTTTTTTAATATTAAATTTACTTTTAATCAATAATTTAAAAAAAATTAGAATTAATTGCTACTAACAGGTTCGTTTTTCCCTTTGGTGTTCTAGGATACTCATCCATTAAGTCGATACTAATGACCTCCCACGGTTGTCTTGGTTTGCGCGAAGTTAGAGGATCATTCAGACGCCTATTTAGGGCCTTCGACACGCACAAAATCACATGACTTTACGTACTCGCGTACTACGTTTTTCAGGCCCTTCCAATAGAAATGCTGTTTGATCGCTTAATAGGTTTCTTTCCATCCTGAATGACACACCAGTGCATCTTCGTGGTATCGCCAAATCACACGCTGTGATTTGACTACCGGTATTACGGCCGGTGTGTCTACGCCTATACAAATGCGTCTAAGTCCGTCTAACATGAAATATTCGCTATTCTTCTTACTGGCCTCCTTATCGTTTTTACTGGCATTATCCTTGAGTAATTGTTTAATGATGGATGAAAGAAACGGGTCATCATTTTGCCACTCTTGTATTCCCTCCCACCGTAAACGACCGTTTATCTGAAGCGCTGTTTGTTTCGGCTGTTCGATCAATTTGTTTGTTTTCTTTTGTATGTTATTATGGTATATGATAAGCACGTTTGTCCGGTGCGTACCACTTTCTTTTTATTGTATTAATAGTAGTCGAACGATTGTTTTCAACTAAAGTTGTTTTCGGCCCATAAAATTTTTTTGTGAGAAAGGAACTAAAAATTAACTATTTTGAAGTTTAAAAAAAAAAAAAAAAACGGTGCCACAGTGGGGTCATGGCACATTATAATTGTGGCATAGTTGAAACAAGATTAGATGTTATCTGAAAGTGATTAAAATCACTACCATAAGGAACGCCGCTTCAATCCAAATCTGTAGATAGTGTTCAATTTTAAAATTTTGGTGAATTATTCTAAAAGCAAAATTAACTTCTATTTCATTCATTATTACTAATTAGTTTTTCTAAGATTTATAAGTATAATATATGAATAAATATCTATTATAGCAATTTTAATATAATAAGAAATTGATATTTAAAAAATTTAGTATTGTACAATACTAATAATAATAATACAATAACCTTTCACATTTGTTTTTTTAATAACCCGGCGAAAATGCATGTTCAGAAATAATTTAAGTACTAAAATAAAGTAGAAACATGCCGTTTTTAGATAGTATATTTAAATTACTTTTACAATTTAGGTCTTAAAAATTATTCCTTGCAGATGATTTTTTATACATTCAAACCAGACGTTCTTTTAATTTTTCGAACACCTTCACCAACATATTTGTTCCAATAGGCCCGATTCTCGAATAATGTTGTTCTTGAGTTGTTCCAAAGTCCTGGGCTTGTCCGTATACACTTTGGATTTCAAATATCAACATAGAAAATAGTCGCACGCCGACAAGTCAGGCGACCTAGGCGGCCAACAGATTTCAGTGATAATTTTCGTCTACGTTTCAAATCGAGTACCAGAAAATCATTCAAAATCAAACGATAGCGCTCGCAGTTAACTGTTCTATCGAACACGTATGGCCAACGACACTATATTGGGTGACACCCATCCACTCGGTGTTTTTAACACGCTTATATTAGTTTCACGTGTATGT
>NW_026099575.1:460333-477786 GCF_025091365.1 Daktulosphaira vitifoliae
TATATATATATATATATTCTAATTACTATTAAAACTTATATATTAATACGCTTTATTCTCATTAAGAGATATATAGGGTATTTATTCCGATTACAAAGGATGATTCCCGTATCGTCATTTTACGTCACTACCTCCACGTTGCGCGCCTGCTGCTTTCCTTGGATGTGGTAGCCGTTTCTCAGACTCCCTCTCCGGAATCGAACCCTGATTCCCCTTTACCCGTTACAACCATGATATTGATAGTAACTACTATCATAACATGTAACTAAAAAGTGAAAAATAAATATAGTTTAAAAAAACTAAAAAACACGCTTTTAAAGAACATCGAACTAAGATAACTGAGACTATACTGTCGTAACGCATTCGCCCCACCCCGCTCACCCCTCGTAGACAACAATATTTTCCTACCCGTAGACGCGCGCGTGTCATCAATTATGTATATATATAACAAATTTTTATTGTGATTGATACGGCCCCGCGTCGTTTCGTTATACACAATGCCCCACGACTCGTGCCACCTTTATCAGCCGTCGCTCCATTATGAGTATTTGACTGACCAACACCTCGCGTTATGCGCCGCGGTGCAAAGTCCAGCAAGCGCTGCACGCCCGACGACATCCCGCCGCAAATGATACCGAATAGTGATGGGAATTTCGGGTCAATCGAATGATCCGGATCGTTTGGATCGGATCGTTCAAATGACCCGTTCATATAACTCGATCTTTCGTTCATTTCTTACGATCGGTCTCGGTTCTTATCAATTACTCCTTACTATGGTTTTCCTGGACGAGTCGTTCAAATTCGCATTTTCACCATGTAACATTACCGTGATATCAGAATTTTTACTGATAATACACTTGTATAATCGGGTTATATATTATTTTTTCAAATACAAATTACTTGAAATAACATAATATGCTGTTATACACGAATATTTTTGTATAGAATAAAAACAAATAATTTATACTAGCGGATGAGTTGCGGTACATAAATCCATAGAATTTGTTTCTATAATAAGCGAAATCATTTAAATTATTTGTTTTCATAAAAGGAGTTTTATAGAGAAATTAATTCACCTAAATCAGATATTACAATTTACAGCAGCTATGACCAAATTATAAAAGAGTGAGGTGGTTTAATAGCTCTCACAACACTTATATTAGTCTAATAGTCAATTTTTGTCCTAGTTGCTAAATTCACTAATTCATAGACCTATTTTCGCTTATAAATAATTATACGAATGTAATATTTATGAAATAAATAGCTATATATTGATAATCAAAATTGTTCTTCAAATGAACAATATAGTAGGATACTTGAAATAATCTAACTGTATTAAACCTGCATGATTATGTTAGTAGAAACATGTCACATTTTGAAAATTTAGTCTGCAGACCTACAATAAAAATGTTTTTATCACAAACTAAATAGTGTTGCTTTTAAACTTTCATTGGCAATAAGTATTTTTTTATTTAATTTTTAAAGAATATATTCTTCGTTTTTTTTTTAAACTTTTATATTATAAGAATATAAGGTTAGGCATAGGTTTTAACCGATGTGCAGGTAAACGTTCAGTAAATGAACGAATCATGAAACAGTGTGTCCAAAATATTGCGTGAAACGAACGTATGAACGAATGAATGATATCTATTTTTTTTGCGATCCGGATCAACTCGTTCACTGATATAACCCGTTCGTTCGTGAACGACCCATCACTAATACCGTAGTCTTCTTCCCATTGTCAAAGTGACAACGTCTACGATTCGATCCGCACTCGCGCACTGTCACCATCAACGCTGCTAACCTGTTGACGCCCGAGGAACACGCCGGACAACGCGTCGTCGATGCCAGCGAAAGTACCGCGATATTATGCGAAAATTATTTTATTATTATGTTCATCTATTCGGTTTGTTTTATTTTTCGTTGAAATAACCTGTTGTTGCTCATTAATAAACAGCCCACTGGTCTCTATCCTCAAAACCAGTGACGACCACATTTTTATGACGTAAGTAATGTCAACTGTTTCCCTAGTAAGGATTTTAACCCGTCTTACATTGGATCAAGGTAAGAAGACCATTTTCTGACTTAATTTTAACACGCTTATGTTTTATTAACACGCTTATATTAGTTTTTTTAAATTTTTTTTTTATATTTTTGGTTTTTGTACACGTACACGCGTGCCAGTCATCAATTATATATATAAAAACAAATTTTTATTTTGACTGACCAATACCGCCCGCGTGTAATGCGCCTTACGTATATATATTTATATATTCCTACCGCCGCTGATACCTTAGGTAAAACGTTACCTCCGCCCACAAAACAAAGCTATACCTAGTACATGATACATTTATGTACTTATGTCGCCTTACTATACATATGTATGTATGTATGTGTATATATTTATATATATTCTTACAGCCGCCGCATATGTCTCGCGTAAAGCGATTCCCCGCGCCCCGCCCGCCCACAAAACACAGCAATACCTTGTGCATGATACGTTTACGTACTTCAGTCGCTTTACATGTAAATATATATTCTAATTACTATTAAAAATATATATTAACACGCTTTATTCTCATTAAGAGATATAGAGTGTATTCATTCCGATTACAAACGATGATTTCTGTATCGTCATTTTTCGTCACTACCTCCATGTTCCGGGAGTGGGTAATTTACGCGCCTGTTGCTTTCCTTGGATGTGGTAGCCGTTTCTCAGACTCTTTCCCCGGAATGGAACCCTGTTTTCCTGTTACCCGTTACAACCATGATATTGATAGCAACTACTATCATAACATGAAACTAAAAAGTAAAAAATAAATATAGTTTAAAAAAACTAAAAAAACACGCTTTTAAATCACATCGAACTAAAAAGTTAAAAATAATTTTTAAAATAAGCTTAAAAGCGTGGGTGCTTTGTGCCATATTTTTCGTATATTGAGCGCCTGATGCTTTTATCACAATAATACTAATATTTTTCTTTCATTATTGTTTTAAGCTTATTTTGAAAATTATTTTTAACTTTTTAGTTCGATGTGATTTAAAAGCGTGTTTTTTTAGTTTTTTTAAACTATATTTATTTCACAGTCCGTCAACCCAATCGAACCGCCACCGCAGTTTCGATCATTTTTGACATTCTGTCGACAGATCCATTTTAGTATTATTATTCAATAATTAGTATTATAGTTACTTTTGATTTTCTTTTATTCTTTTGTGTTATCATTATTTTTTTATTAAATGGCTCGACGCCACTTGGAAAACTAACCCAGTGTTGTCTATTTTATTCGCCACCTGTTTTTCCCGTATCAAGTGATATAACGATTGTTACGTCGCTACTTAGAGGGTGAGCCTAAATGCCCATCGACAGTATTCTAAGGAACCAACGGGGGATAGCTGGCTCTGGTATATCTGCTTTAGGTACTGAAGTTCCCTATTTAATTTATATTCCTTTAGAGGAACTACCAAGGGTCGCACTAAAATATATATATATATAACAATTTTAGTTAACAAGGATATAAATAAATATTTATTAAGTGATCGAAATATTAAATAGATAATACAACCTGCTGGTCACCTAGAGATAATATAATCCAACAGGGAGCTGACGGTCACACACACACACACAATATATACGTGGTAGAAAGTTAAGTTAATTATCAGACAAAGTAGTGATCGCAATGATGGTAAAAGGTCAACTGTCGATAGGGATATCTTATTGTGGCACATTGGCCGTGAATTGCAAAAGTGTTTATATGTGCAGTCCGGCCTCCTGTTAGTATTGTTGTATATCACTGTGTTAATTATATATATATATGTTTATTAAACGGTACAATGATATTATGGGAGACAGACATATGGGCACATGCAAATGTGATCGTATTACGGATAAACAATAAAAAGATAATTTCAATTTTTGAAATTAAATTAAAATCTACTTGTAACCGTGATTTAAATTACGATAATAAAGTTCATTCGCTATCTGTAGCTGTAAATAAAATAAACTATTTAGCACCTCAGAAGTGTTGCCTCTGTTCTAAAATAATAATATAAAATAATTTAACTAATAGAAATTAATATACAAACTATTTAATTTGTTTTAACTGTAATATGAACCAACAACTAGTGGAAAGCCTTGAAAATAACCCGGATGATAAAGGCAACGTATTGTTCTTTTTGTTTATGAACGATAGTTATTGTAATTTTGTGAAGTGAAAGTGATTAAATAATTAGTAATTTCATATTAATACAATTACTTAATTATTATTTTTATTTTGTACATAATTTTTTTTAGTGTGATATAAAAATAAATAAATATATACCTACAATTAAACATCATATAACAAGGTGGTTAAATCCACACAATTTTTGGTAAAAGTTATGCTCCATAATATAAAGTAAATTTACAGAAAAAATTCAAAATATAATAATAATTATTTTACTTCCATGACTATAATAGTTTATACCATGACAGTCAGTTAAACTATTGTTTTGGTTACAGTGATAAAGAATTTGAATTATGATATTATAATGCGCATTCTAAAAATAACTGGTTGATTTAAAAGTAGTCAATTGTTATAACATAACTTACTTACTAATTTGGTTTTTTTTTTTTTATCATAAGCCTTTATTTAAAAATGTTATGGCTCAATAATTAATATGTGAAACAATAGTAAATATTACAAATGCATACATTTACACCAAAAGAAGTAACAGGAGAGTAAACAAAAGTGAAGTAAAAATTATTTACTAGAGATATTCATATTATAAGTTGAAAATATAATAATAGTACTATAGCCAATCATTATGAGTAAATTAAATGAAGCAGCCAGCATACAAAAGAAAAGATTCAATTGAGTTACTAATGGACACATTAGGGCAATTAAGGTTTAGAAAAGGATGGGAATTAGTTATACCAAGAGTGGTTAGGTAGTTGAATAACAAGGACCTATTGGAATTGAGAGAAAGGCAAAATAATAAAAAATGAGAGAAATCAACAATAAATTCCTCCTGGCTAAGGTGACAGTAGGAAACAGAATTAAGGTTAAGTTTGAAGGTGAAATAGGGTAGAAGATTGTGACCAACTCTTAAGCGGGAAAAATCGACTAAAGATTGTCTCAAACTTTGCTCAATAGCACCGATTAATCACCCCATACCTCTCAAATTTTCCCTGGTCCCATCGTCTTGATCTCCCCCGCAAATCTAATTTGGGTCAAAATATTAAAATTAAAATTTTTATATTCTAAAACATTTATTCATATTTATTATTATTTTGTGTTAATTTAAATATTTTATTTACAATAGTTGTGTTTTTTGCTTACATTCAGTTATATTTTTTTTAATGTGTAGTAAATTATATTATATTAATGCCTTTACTATTAATTATAATCAGAAATCTTGGATTTACATTTAATAAACATCGAAAAATCAGTTATATCATCTTATATAGTCTTTTATTTCTAATGAAGTATTATGAAAATAAATGTTTATTCTTATTATGTTGCCTAGTGATTAACAATTAGTAAACTTTAATAAATTTCATTGAAAAACTTAAATAATAAAAGCTGATATTTCTCATTAAATATTTATCATGGAAGCTGACTCAATACATGAAATATATCAAAAAGAACCATCTCAAGATAATATCGACACAAATATTAAAGATTTTGAAGATATTATTCAAGAAAAGTAAATTCTTTTATTTTTATACATTATGTTACTTATAATATGTTATGCGAGACAATAAAATTTTATTTTTACTAATACTTGGTAATAAATAAAAAATAATTCAGAAAATTTATTCAAAATAATTCTCTGCTTATGTTTAAAAGCTAAAGTTATTCATTTTATTAAATAAATTCATAGAATAAAAATATTGCCATATAATTACTATCAATTCATATAAATTGATTATCTCAATTATTTAAAATTAATATTTTTTAGTGAGTTACACAATAATATCGCCTTAGAGAAAAATAATTCTCCTAATTGGCTAGTTGCCTCATTGAATGGTGTTTTTATGTGGATACAAAAACATTTAAACAGATTTTTCAAATTTAATCAAAATTTGTCAACTAAGCAGTTTAAAAATCAAATAAATGTAAGCATATAATAAATTTTTTTAAAGTTACTATAACAAATTAATATTATTAAAAATTATATAAAAATAATGAGGTATACTGAAAATTTTTATTTGTATCTTTGTGCACTAATTGATTTACATAAACTTAAGATCATTAAATTAAATGATTTGACAAACCGTCATAAAAATTTGCCATCAACTTATGAACCCAAATTGATAGAAAAAGAAAGCTTTTATCAAAATACAATAAAAAGCTTAAAGTCACAGAAAGTAAAACTCGTTAAAAAAAATGAACTTGTTGGTAAATTGTTTANTTTTTTTTTTTTTTATTATAGTACTTAATAGGATACTATTTTATAAGGATTTTTCCTTTATAATGGAATGAGTATAAGTTTGTGTATTGTACCAGAGTTAAGTTTTTTTTTTCCATAAAGAAATAAAAAAAAATAATAAAGTTTATATCCCAGTATTTTAAACTTATGATTTATATAACCCTCTAATTTTCTTAATCTAATTTCTCCCGTATTCTAAGATGTATAATTATTATACTTTTTTTTTTTTTACATATCTTCTTTGTTGTTGATTACTGTTATTGCTTCTATACTTTGTTGAATGGCTTCTTGTTCTTTACGGTTAATTTCTAGTTCGCACAATAGTCTTTCCACTTGTTTTACGAATTTTTTTTTCTGATTTTTTGTTTGTGAGTGAGCCAATTCCTCTTGGGTTTTGTTGATTTCTATAAGCTTTTTTCGATTTCTTGTTTTTGTTTTGTTGATAAATATCTCACATTAGCGGGCTGTGCCATTTTCTGTTAAGTGTTTGAGTGTATAATTATATTAAACCTAGTCATGTAGTTCTGCTAAGAGAGGGTAGGTCCTTTCCTCTTTTCCTTTGAATATTTTCATTACCCCATTAACAAAAGGTGACCAGAGACTTTTCGTTAATAGTTGTGTGTACTTTTTACCCAGTATTAATGGTGTCCCTTCTAATTTTATTATTTGATCTTTGTCTAAAATACCTGATATGGCCACACTTACTAAGACAATGTCATAACTTCTAAACATTCCAAATTCAATATCTATAATATAAAATTTGTAATTCTTGTCCATATTGTAAAAAGTTGTAGTAAAAGTATAAAAGAGTCAGTCGAAATTTATAAGTTAGTTTAACGAATTTTACCTGTGAAAAATAAAATGTATTAGCTTAAATTAATGTTAGTGTAGTTTGTATATTTCATATGAGCAATAAGTTAATATATGATAAGTATTTAGAATTGTCTCCTTGGAACTGGAGGTGGTACTAAAATCATATCCATTTTTATTATTACAGGATATATGACCTGTGATAATATTGTCAGCTATGATAGATATATTATATCCTCAAGAAATTCATATATAAAAGGTTGTGATATTTGTTTTAAAATGATGTCATTAAAGTACTTCTCTGGATTTGATATTTTATTTGCCCAGTCTCTGTCTAAGATTTCTGTTAAGTTTGCAAAATATATTTTTTCACTCTGTTCCTCATGCTGTATTTTAAGTGACTGTATATTAGTCCATGATATCGGAATTACACGTCTAATTAAAAATTTTCCTACATTATTCATTTTGCATGGGTACAATTTGGGTATGAGTATTTCATCATTTTTTTTTAATAATTCTTGATTACATGGTGAGGTTAGTTTTATTAGACCAGGGAAGTTCTAATTGAGTATTAAGTTAGTTAGAGTAGTGTAATTAGTGTTAAATGTGCGAATGTTTAAAGATGGAAGACAGTTAGTTATTGCAAATGTATTTATTCCTATTTGTTTAATTATTACAGATTCGTCTTCTTGTTGATTAACACACTGGAAATAACAATATTTATTTTGTTTATTAAGTGGTCAATTTTTGAAAATAGCTTCTACGAATTTTTGTGTTAAAGTAATATCAGTTGAAAATTTTGGAATGAAACAAAGTACTATACGGGCGGATAGCAATCTCTTTAGGATAGACCTGATATTAAACGGTGTTCTTTGTTAACTGAATTGACTGCGATATAAGTTTTTTCTGAATAGATAAGACTTATAGAATCGTTAAATTTGAAATGAGCAGGTATATTTTTGTATAATTTACAATCTGCAAATTTCTCCTGTATAGGAATTTTTATTTTTACTATTATTTGATTTTCTGAAAATTGGCATTCTGTAATAGGAAAATTGTAATACACTTGTAGTAAAACAAAAATAAGAAAAGGGATAGGGGGGGATTTAGGATTGAAATGAAAGGGGAAATACGCGGGATCTGACTCTTCACTCGGCCGTATGGATCGAGGGTCTACCATTGTAAAATAAAGCATGCAGGTTGAGTTCAAATAGTGTTACCTGAATATTTATGTTATCCTTAATGCGGAAGACAGGATTTATGTAATAATAATTTCAACACAAAACAAGTTGATGTCAATTATCAAATGATATAATTATTGTCACTTATTACACAAAATACACAAAAGTGATTCATATGGTAAAAGAAATAGTACATGAAACTTAAATAAAATATTTGTACACACTAATTCAAATATTGTCAATATTATATAAACGATACAGAGAAAAAAGTGCGGAGTTTACTTATAAAACTGGACGTGTTCATTCCGGAGTACGATCGAAACAGGCCGTGTCAGACGAGCCCATGGAGTCCTTCCAAAGTCCCCTTCCAGACACGTACATGACCATCGGCCTTACATTTATTTAGATTCTTTTGTTGCTATTTTGCGGACATTGTAGAAGGATTTTGTAATTCTATGGGGTTGTACATGTTAGGAAGGAACGGATGTGTGTGCATGGCGTGATTGTGTGAGTTGTGTGTGTATCTGCAGTCAGTGATAGAAAATGTTGATTGTGTTTTGTAATTTATTGGTGTGTGGGTAGAAGATGAAAGAATAACAGAAAAACATTTTGTTCGGTTGTGTGAAGGGCCTATTACAACACGCTGATAAGTTACTTATCGGAATTACTAATGTATAACCATCTGTTTTAATAATTTTTTCGTGTTTTATGAGATCGGTATAAAGGATTTCAGAGTTGATTATTCTAGGTGGAATCTTGTGTAATTTACAGTGCAGATGAGTGCTTGAGTCCCTGTTGTTGTTAGTTAAACTTAGTAAGACTTATAATATATTATGGACAACCTCCTGAATACCTAAATATTTATTTTCAGTTTTGGTGGTTTCTATTAAGTTGTTATTATTGCTTTCATGTTTAATCATCAATTCCTTAAATGAATCTCTTAACATATCAAGTTTTGAATTAGTACTCTTTGCGTAGGAATTAAGTTCTGAGATTATGTTTATTAAATCAGAATGGACGGTGGTAAACGCGTCTTTAAATTTATTAATTTGTTCTTTTAGTGCTACTTCAATAGTATAAAATTGTTTAAGTTGTTTGTCAGTAGCCACATTACAGCAAAAATGAAAGTAATTTCCAAAAACTTGTACATCTCTTTTTTCCTTTTGTTAATAATATTATTAAATTTTTCAAAAATGTCTAAACTGTTTTCCTTAATGTTTTTGCCTACTAGTTTTAATATTTTTAGAGGCTCGTCCATAATATTATAGTAGTTAGAATCTTTACTTTCACAGTGTTTTTCGATTAAATAACCATTTTGTTTATTTTCATTCGTTTTACTTATCTTTTGGGTATAAATTAAAGGAATACTTTTGTCGTATAAAATTGTATCCGGTATTTCATCGAAGAAGGCGCCAGAAGAAATAGTTGCAGCAAGATTTGCTTCAAGTGATTTTTTATTTTTTATTATTAGTAATATAATTGCAAACAGGAATTTTATCTAAAAGAAAAAATAGAAAAACAATGTGCCCCTATAGTTTAAAAAAAAAATCGGTTATTTCCCATTTTATTTACGGCTATAACATTATTATACATTATAATTGAATATTTTTCTTAAAATAAAACCGAATTTCAAATATTTACAATGAAGTATGTAACATGACAAAAGTATCTATTTATTTTTTTTTGTCTGTATAACCTGTATATATTTTTGTGTTAAGCCAAATGCGGACTGCGACGGCGTTTGTCAGTCAAATAATCATGATAAGGTGAAGTGATTTGTTTATGCGCGTGCGAGATAGTCAGCTGTGTACTACTTCAGACCGGTTCATGGACGGCATTTGTGTGTACATTCATCCCGCTCCTTTCCTATCTTGAACGTTATTTGCACTGCTCACCGCATACATTGTCGCCTTATGATTTAAATTGTTCTTAGAAATTTCCGGCACTGTGTATTAAGTTTTTTTTTTTTTGACCCCTATTCTAAAGGCATCCGTGTTGTCGCCAACGGACCGCCGGGTCAAACGTCGGACGGGTTGTCGGAAATTAGCCATCGTTGGAAATGGTACGCTAATTTTCGTCCGTAGCGGTAGTTATTTTTGTTGTGTGCGCTACAACCTTTTTTATATATACAAGGTGTAAATCTTTCGAACCATAGTAATGTATGGGTGAGTATCCTGGTAAAGTGTAAAATAGGGCCTCGTTTTTTTTTTTTTGTTGTTTTCCAAAATTGGAGGAATTTTGGAATAACCCCCCTGAATTTCTCTAAAATTAAAAATAAATCATATCACAATATTTCCCGCAAAATTCTCATACAAATTGAATGGTCACTCGATTTTTTGTAATTTTTGCGCCCTCCCCTGAACTTTGGGTTCAAAGTTGGAAAAAAATTTGACATTGTTAATAAAAATTGAGAAGGTACCATAAGATGTTATTATATCCATTAAAAAGTCTATTGTGGCTGCTCCATCGGCATTAACTATTGCCTTTGCAAAAGTAATTTTTGTCGAATTGCAAGTCGCTACGATCAAATATTTTTTCCCTTTAGATATAGGTAACAGACCTAGATAATCGAAGCAAAGACAAAAAATAGGTTTTGTTGATTCTAACTGAATAGGTTGTAATAGTCCGGGTTTTTTACCTGTAAGGTTTTTAATAAGCTGACAAGACATATAAGATTTAATGAATTTAGTTGTGTCCTGTATCATAGTCGGCCAGTAATATTTAGTTTTTAATCGGAGTAAGGTTTTACTAATGCTGAAATGACCGGAAAGAACTGACTCGTGATACGATTTTAATACATCATTAACTAAAGTTTTTGATATTATTAATAAATTCTTTATTCCTTTGGTTGACAACTCTTTGAAAAATATTAATTCATTTTATAAACAATACTATCTAGATTTTCTTTTGTATTTTCCCCTTTAATTTCTGAAATTAGTCCCCCACAAAATTCATCTTTTAATTGTTCCTCTTTAACTAAGTCAAGATTTAAAGTGTCAAAGTTAATGTTGTCATTATTAACGTTTAACTATATTAAACTACAGCTGACATTTCGAGTTCGGTTGTTGAGAAATTTTTCTCGCCACCTTTGAGTTTGCGGGATGCGAAAGCTATTGGGTGCCTTTAACCATTAGGGCCTTCTTGTTCTAATATCCCCAAGATCCTTCTAAAGATGCGTCTGTCGTTACAAACGCAGGATAATCATCATTAAAATGAGCTAGTACTGATGTTGTAATTATAACTTGTTTTAAAATATCAAAAGCCTCCTGGTGGTTATCCTCCCAAACAAATTTTTTATCTTCTTTTGTTAAGTCCGTTAATGGACTGGCAATTTTTGCGAAGTGTTTAATGAATTTCCTTTAATAGCTCGTCAAAACGACAAAAGCTCTGACATCTTTTGTTTTATGTGATACTAGAAATTTTTTTATTACTTCAATATTTTTCTCTAATGGCGTAATACCTCTTTCAGAAATTTTGTGTCTTAGTAACTCTATTTCTGAACTAAAAAATGAACATTTATTTGTTTTAAGTTTTAAGTTTGCCTTGTCAAGCATAACAAGAACTTGTTCTAATCTCGACAAAGCTTCTTCAAAATCCCCACAAAACAACATATATCATCTAAGTAGACAATTATTGTTCTTTAAAGGTGGCAATCACTAAAAACACTATTTATTATTCTTCGAAAATTGTGCCTGAATTTTTAAAACCTTTGGGAATTCTTTTNCTGAATTTTTAAAACCTTCGGGAATTCTTTTGAATTGATAAAGTCCGAAATCTGTAATAAAACCAGTTTTGTACCAGTCTTCTTCTTTTATAAGACACTGAAAATAACTTAGTTGTAAGTCAAAGTTAGTAAATATTTAGCTCCCTCAAGACTCCTAAAAAGATCTTGTGACCTTGGAATTGGGTATTTATCACTAATAGCTTGTTCATTTAATTTCCTATAGTCTACTAGAAATCTATACTCTCCCGTATTTCCTTTTGGTATTAAAAATACTGCCGCTGCGTAATTACTTCTGCTCAACTCAATAATATCAGATTTTATCATTTCGTCAATTAGAGTTTTTAATTTTTCTCGTCAAAAAGGGGACACACGATATGGCGGTTGAAAAGTTTGTCCGATTTTAACCTTATTTCGCACGGTTCAACATTAGCGCAGCTTATTTTAAGTGGATCTGATGTAAATAAATGTTTAAAACTCGTAATTAATTTTTTTGCTTTTTTGCGCTGAAAACGATTTAAATGGTTAGATCGTCTCTCACGTCGTCGTCTAAACCGATACCATTTGTATTTAAATTCTTATAATTCTTAAATGCT
Organism: Daktulosphaira vitifoliae; assembly: GCF_025091365.1. Taxonomy (NCBI): domain Eukaryota; kingdom Metazoa; phylum Arthropoda; class Insecta; order Hemiptera; family Phylloxeridae; genus Daktulosphaira; species Daktulosphaira vitifoliae. The sequence continues at coordinate 473,053 of NW_026099575.1, forward strand.
GACGTAATTTCTGTTTCGTTCGCGAGTAATTTTCCCACAATATAACCTTCATGTATAGTACTATGTAGATTTGAAAAATTGTAAACAGTGACCTCATTCACTTTTTGTAATATTTTAGTTTCTAGTGTCAAGCCTTTCTGCCTACCTAAGCGTTCCGATGGTTTTATAACAGCCAAATCTGTTTTATTTTCTCGCGTCACATTAATCTTTATTTGCCTTCTAGTTTTAGGTGCTATTGTTACATTATGAGAAGAAATTAGTTTGTTTGTACACTTTCCTTATGGTTAAGACTAGCTATGCATTCTGAATTTTTATTTTCATTAATATAACACGTTTTATTGTAATTGTACCAAATTTCGTCCATTTTAACTGAATTATTTTGTTTACTAAATTCTATTTCTTTAGTTTTAAAATTAATAATTAATTGATTGTCAATATTAAAATCGTTACCCAATAATAATTTACAATTACACATGCATTAATGAAATATGAATAATTATTTATTTTTAGTTCTAAGTCTATTCTTCCAAACTGTTCTAATTCCGTATTATCAGCTCCCGTAATAATTACTCTACCTTTAGGTTTAATAAGTTTTACATCATCAATTAATGTTAAATCAACACACGGAATATTAGAACCTGTATCTAAAATTGCAAACCTTTTAAAACCATTGAATTCGACTTCCATTGATAAAACTCTACGTTTTCTTTTGGCTTCTAATTTTTTATTAAGGTATGTAATATCGCTGACTTCCTTTTTTTTTTCACTAATATATTTTTTTATTCTATAGATTTCTTCATTACTATACCAACTCTCTACAAATTTTATATAATCTGACTTCTCTTTATTTATTATACTTAAAAATTCTTTACTCTCATTATTTTTACAATTATTTCGAGTCAAATATTCGGGATTTTTATTTGACTCGGACCTTGTACGTTTTTTTGAACGGTACACTTGTCGGCATAATGACCTACCTCTTTACACTTAAAAACAAGTGACCTTACTTAAGCCAATCATTTGATCGTTATTTCATACCTACGAAATTCTGGTGTTCTAGACCTTGACCGTCTCTCTCTACTGTTCTCTTTATTATATGGTGATCTATAAAACTGACTATCGTAGTCCTCACGTCTAGAATAGCGATTGTACTCATTTCTATCATTACTAAAATCTTTGAATTTCTTGTTACTATCATTTCTTTCCTTAGAAAATGATCTATCTCTACTGTATCTATCATACCTTCTTTCTAAACTTGGTTCTCTACTACCGTAATTCTTTCTAGGGTATGGGCTTTTGTCTCTATAATTAGGTCTATAATCTCTATTTTGCACATAGCTCTTGTCTCTGTTATACTTACTATAACTATTATTTCTACGATCTTCAAAATATACTGACCTGTTAAAATTATTACCTACAACTTGAATATTTTTTATCTCATCCCTAAGTCGTTCTATTTCTCTTTTATAGTCGCTATCTCTTCTCTCTAACTGTCTCCTTAAATCTTGAACCTCAAGTTCTCTTTCTTTTGAATATTTATCTAGTTAGGATACCTGTCTATTTATAATGTCCGTGTATTCACTGATACCAGTGGTCTTCTATTGTTTATTCTAAACTGCATTAACTTAAACTTTTATCTTCGATGTGAAGCTGAGAAGGTATTGGTTTACATGATGTGTTTTTTTTTTGTCTGTTACCACTTTTTCTCAGCTCTCATCGAACGGAATTTCTTTCAACGATACGTCAAAAGATCAAAAATCGTATCTAGTCAAAGACATTACCCTCAAAAATTGAAAAACTTTCCCTCGTTCCCCGTAAATGGGAGAAACCTTCAAAAAAATTAAAAATTTAAAAATCGCTAATTTTTGAAATTTTTAAAAATATTTTGACTAAAAACTGCCATTACTTTTTCAAAAATGAACATGTTAATATAAATTTTTTTTTATAATTGCTTGATGTCTTTACCTATCATTTGGTATATTTTTTTCATATATTTAACCTTTACTAGCCCACAGGGAGGATTTAAAATGACAACTTTTTCACAAAAAATTTACTTTTTCAACTTAATTTTTGAAAAAGTTCCGGAAAGTCTGACACTTATATTTATATTTTAATGTAATGTAATTTATTATGAAAAAAAGAAATTTGACCTTTAGACTTGTCATCGTGGTGAAAATGGCTACCGAATGCTATTTTTGTGTGAAAATTCTCGATTTCATATTTTACATTTATTACTTTAAATGCTATAACTTTTTAAATAATGTATGGATCAATACAATTTTTTCATGAGAAGTAGTATTTATATACATCATTCATTCGACCTACTTTTTTTAAATCAGACTATTTCTTTATATATGGTGGTGTTCAGATCTGAAAAATGCATATAGAAAGTAGAACTTTTACAACTTAACTTTCGAAAGTGTTCTGGAAGGTCTAACACTTTGATATATATCTTAAATTAAAGCTAATGTAATATGCTTTATTATGGAAAGAAAAAATTTCGGAATATATTTTATAAACATGGTGAAAACAGGCATCAAAGTTAATAAAAAATTACGATTTTTGTAAAATAACTCTTTTTATATTTTCAACTTAATAATGCTATTGTCATAAAAAATAATGATAGATATTAAAATAATAAAAAGATGATGAAGAAAATAAAATAATTGGCCATATGTGTGATATTTATATTTTTTATAATTAAGAAAGAGGAATAATAATAGAATGTAGATGTTATATATAGATATTATGGTTAACGGATTGTTGAAGTACGTTTAGCTACAAGGTGAAAATATAGAATACAATATATATATATATATATATATATATATATTCATGAACTCTTTATTAAGATACTACCACCACATGTGGTTTGTCGTAAAAAGTAAATTGCAGGAAAATAATATTCGGATGACGCACATCTGAGTCATATTAATTCTACAAAGAAATGTGCAATGATTATGGAGTAGGATTTTACGACTTTTAATATTTATTGGTCATTCTATATGAATGGGAAACCGTTTGTGTTCATGTAAAATGCTACTGTCCAATTGTTGGGCGCCAAGCCTTAATTGTTGAATTGTGTTTTTTTTTATATATATTAGGGTGGTCTAAAAGTGACAAAAAAAACATTTTTTTTTTTTAAGTTATACTCCTACACTTGAAAATTGTTCTACCTGGTTTTATATACAATTCTCAAGAAAAAAAAACACTAAAAATTAATTTTTGAGCCATCCCTAGCTATTTGAAAATTTTTAACTTAAAAAAAAAATAAAATAATAATGAAAACTATTTTATGTATACGTTCTTATATTTTTTTATCAATAAGTCAAGCTATATTATATAAATCATTTTTAACATTTCTAATTTTACTTACTAAAGAATTAAAAAATTATATAAAAGTTGAATTGCTTTTTTTTAAAGTTTGTTTGCTGCAATCAGGGTAAATCTTCCGATGCTCAGAAACTACTTGTAAGAGAAACTGAAGTTGATCCTCATCATGGGTAATTTTGCGATTAAGGTCTTGAATCAATGAAACTCCTCTTTCTGCCACGTCATTGGTAACTCGAAGATTCTTAAAAACTTCCTCTGCTTTTAAGTAGCTTTTAGACTCGGTCCAGTTTACCACGTCATTTTTCAAAAATTCATCGACACCAAATTCTGTGAAAATTTGTATTGTATTTTTGTTAGCTAAATCATGAAGCTGTAAATTTTCTACATCGTGTTGGTCAATTTTCGGTCTTACATTGGGAACTTCTGGAGAGGGGTTATTATTTATGGCGTAAATTATCTTACATTTGGTTTCAACAGGGACATTTTTGTCGAACAGACAAAGACCAACTAACTCATCTGACAAATACCATAAATGACCCATCATTTTTTTTACAGTGGCTTTTGAAATATGTGGATTATCATATTTTATTAAGGTCTTTATCAATTGCAAGTCATTATTTGANTGGATTATCATATTTTATTAAGGTCTTTATCAGTTGCAAGTCATTATTTGGAGCACATGCCGCCAAAGTTGCAGTGAACTAATTTTTTAAATGGACGGTTACAATGAAAACACATATTTCCTCGAGGCCCCTTTTTTCTTTGGTACTTAGATGAAATTGTTCACTAAACATAAATATTTTTAAACAGTAAATTACTTTTGACATCCAACGTGAATGACTAGTAGCACCTGGAGTCATAAATTTTATTCCTCTGGTGGGTTCTTCACCAAGAAATATAACTGATAATTCCAGCATCTCACGATAATCATCTCTTACTTGTTTTATTTTAAGCATTTCTTGGCAAAAATTAACTAGTTCATGTCGTATATTCTCTGTATTCCTTTGAATAATAGCCGAGTTTGCTATAACGTATGCAGAATGATCAATTTTAGATCAAANTGCTATAACGTATGCAGAATGATCAATTTTAGACCAAGAAGATCGAAATCGTACAAACATTCGGTTATCAGGGCCTGTTGTCGCTGAAGGTAACACTGCTTGAAATGCTGCTCCAATGACTAATTCAAAAATATGATGTCTGCATGCAAGCCAAAATAAGTTTTTTCCAATTTTACGTTCTAATAGTACACATGACCCATTGTTTTTACCAGTATTCAAAAATGTATCAAAACACATTGCAACGATATTTTTGTATAAATTCCATTCTTTTTCACTCAAACAATCGAAAACGGTTTGTGCCTGCATTTCTCCTGTTGAACAAGATAATTTTTTAATACTC
>NW_026099575.1:478056-482072 GCF_025091365.1 Daktulosphaira vitifoliae
TTTTAGCTTCGATGCGAAGCTGAGAAGGTATTGGTTTTACTATGATGTGTTTTTTTTTGTGTCTGTTACCACTTTTTCTCAGCTCTCACCGAACGGATTTCTTTCAACGATACGTCAAAAGATCACAAATCATATCTAGTCGAAGACATTACCCTTCAAAATTGAAAAAATTTCCCTCGTTCCCCGTAAAAGGAGAGAAACCTCCAAAAAAATTACAAATTTAAAAATCGCTAATTTTTTCAATTTTTTTTACTAAAAACTTTTTCAAAAATAAACATATCAATATAATTTTTTTTATATAGATGCTTAATGTCTTTACCTATTATGTGGTATATTTTTTTTGTAAATTTGACTTTTTTCTGCCCACAGGGGGGGGATTTAAAATGACAACTTTTTCACAAAAAATTTACTTTTTCAACATATTTTTTGAAAATGTTCCGGAAGGTCTGACACTTTTATATATATATTAAATTAAAGCTAATGTAATATACTTTAATTTGAAAAAAAAAAATTTGACCTCTGGACTTGTCTTCATGGCGAAAATGGCTACCGAATGCTATTTTCGTGTGAAAATTCTCGATTTTATTATTTATATAATATTTAACTTTATAATGCTATAACTTATTGAAAAGTTTATGGATCCACACAATTTTTTTATGAGAAATAATATTTTTCAATAAACCCTTTTTCATTTGACATACTTTATCTTTATCGAGATATTAATAAGGAACCAGCAGATCAAGTAACTTTTGAAATAAAACACCAATTTTTTTAAAATTAAACACTATCTAAAGATTTGCATCGAAGCGTTTATTTTTGATAGTGATTTTAATCACTGTCAGATATCATTATACTTGATCCAACTATACCACGTCACAACTGTGCCGCGACCCCCCTGTGCTGGGTTTTTTGTTTATTTAACTGTCTACATAAGTTTTCAATTTCTGTTACATAATTCATAACTGACTTTGACTCTTCAGCCTACGTTTTTCCAGTTTATTTTTTATTAGAGTTAAATAGCCTATTGGTTGATGTTCGTCTAGAAATTGGTTTTTTAATTCCTCATATGTCTAAATTGATTTTTTATTTTCAAAGTTTTCTAAAATTATACTAGCTGTCTCTTAAAAATATTGACAAAAATTTTATTGTATCAATCTCACTCCATCTATTAATTTCATTTGCCTTTTCATACTGCCTGAAAAATGTTCTTACATCCTCAGTATCCGAAAAATAATCTTGTTTCGTCAACCAAGATCGGTTATTAGACTNTTAAAAATATTGACAAAAATTTTATTGTATCAATCTCACTCCATCTATTAATTTCATTTGCCTTTTCATACTGCCTGAAAAATTTTCTTACATCCTCAGTACCCGAAAAATAATCTGGTTTCATCAAACAAGATCGGTTATTAGACTCCCTACTTGTAATATTTGAATTTATTGTTTCTATGCAATTAGTTATTGAAATTAAGTCTAGAATTTTTCCCTCTGTTAAGTTATTACGAATGAAGAACAAACACCGGGTTTGTTCTTCTTTAAAGGTTCTATTTAAATCGTCTATATCTTTTNTTGTAATATTTGAATTTATTGTTTCTATGCAATTAGTTATTGAAATTAAGTCTAGAATTTTTCCCTCTGTTAAGTTATTACGATTACCCGGTGTTTGTTCTTCTTCAAAGGTTCTATTTAAATCGTCTATATCTTCATCAAAATGTTCTTTACCTGAATCCTCTAATTTATTTTGATCACCCGATGAAGCGTTTTTAATATTATTATAAAAATGATCTGGTTTTTTTAATATCGCTTGTATTCGCGTAGGAATGATATTTTTTGTATAATTATAAAATAGTAATTAATAAAATTAAAACTTAGATCTTTTAAAGATGTGTAAGTGGTTTTTTGTTTTTGTGTTCAGTTCATTAAATGTCAATATTATTAATANAGTGGTTTTTTGTTTTTGTGTTCAGTTCATTAAATGTCAATTGTGATATTCTGTCGTCTAAAATATTAATGAGTTCCTGGTCAAAAAATATTATGTCAAAAACAAATGTATCTAATTCTGAACTAGTATTATCTCAAAAATTTCTTTTAATTTCTCCTCTATGTCCTCAATATTACTCATACNTGATATTCTGTCGTCTAAAATATTAATGAGTTCCTGGTCAGAAAATATTATGTCAAAAACAAATGTATCTAATTCTGAACTAGTATTATCTCCAAAAATTTCTTTTAATTTTTCCTCTATGTCCTCAATATTACTCATATNAATTTTTCCTCTATGTCTTCAATATTACTCATATTATAGACAAATGAGAAATTATACATACACACACAAACATTTTTTTTGTCTCTGGAGAGATTTTTAAATTACTAAATTTAATAACTAAATAAAATTATTATATATAAATATATTTTGCACTAACCTTGGGTCTTCCGGCTAAATTTTTCAAGTAATCCTTTTATTGTAGTGATTGACGGATCAACCCTTTGACGCAAAATTACACGCACATACAAATTTCGATAACACGAAAAAAGAAAATCTTCGAGAGGTAGTGTCGGTACGAACCTCGAGTTGATCGCCAATTTTATGTCGTACGTTGGTAGTGCCCCAACGTATACACAAAAGTTTTACACAAATTAATTATTGTTATATATATATATATACAGGGTGATTCATTAAGGATAAGACACTCGTTTACTCAGTAGCTATTGAAAATTTTTAATTTTTTATGAGGAAAATATTGTTTGATTCAAAAAACACTACAATAGTATGTAGTTAAAACATGATAATTTTCATCCCTTCAAGGTTAAAAAACATTAACTTGAGTTTTTAATTTAATAGTAAATGGCATTTGAATTTTTAATATAACTTTATTCGTTTATTAAATATAAACAATTAAAGTTTCAAATTTTTGAGTTAATATACATGTATAATACAGTAGGGATTAAAATTACAGATAGCTAATTGTTTTTTTATGACATTGCTGTCACAGTCACGGATTGTTCATTATCAATTATGACTATCAATAGATATACATTCTGTATTGTCAGTTAGTGTATTTATAAACTCACAACAATGTGCCTTACTACCATTGATAATAACAATGCTTTGTACCTGCTAATATCGATATATTAAAAAACCAATTAGCTATCTGTAATTTTAATCCNTAGTGTATTTATAAACTCACAACAATGTGCCTTACTACCATTGATAATAACAATGCTTTGTACCTGCTAATATCGATATCATATAAAATCAATTAGCTATCTGTAATTTTAATCCCTACTGTATTATACATGTATATTAACTCAAAAATTTGAAACTTTAAGTGTTAATATCTAATAAACGAATAAAGTTATATTAAAAATTCAAATGCCATTCACTATTAAATTCAAAATATGTGTTCTCATTTAAAAAAACTCAAGTTAATGTTTTTTAACCTTGAAGGGATGAAAAATATAATGTTTTTACTACATATTATTGTAGTGTGNAAAACTCAAGTTAATGTTTTTTAACCTTGAAGGGATGAAAAATATCATGTTTTTACTACATATAATTGTAGTGTTTTTTGAATCAAACAATATTTTCCTTATAAAAAATTAAAAATTTTCAATAGTTACTGAGTAAACGAGTGTCTTATCCTTAATGAATCACCCTGTATATCGACGACGAGCTCTTCTCGTGTCTTCCCGTTGGATAAACTGATCAGACCCAATCCCTCAAATTAGTGAACTACCAAAGGCGTAGAGTTTAGACCCGTCAGCACAGTCTAGCTCAAAAGTATTAGACTGAAAAGTGGCTCCTTGTCAGCCTCCAGCACAACTACCTTTTTACTATACCCACTAAAGGACGGTTATGCCCAAAAACTAGCCAACTTTTACACTTATTATTAAGAATGACTAAAGGACCAGTAGTCCAACCTTGACTCTAGCCGCACACACACACACACAATTCTAAGAGCACGGCGAATATAAAATATTTGCGCTAAGTCCAGGTTTTTATATAGCTATTTTAT
>NW_026099575.1:482172-497795 GCF_025091365.1 Daktulosphaira vitifoliae
ATCTATGCTTCATATTTTAATAATTGATTGACATATATATAAAGTTAATACTAAAATATTTTAATTGATTATTATCTATTGGTTTGGTTATACAATATCAAATATTTTTATTAATACTAAATAACGTTTTTTTAAAATACGTATAATTTATACATAAATATTTTTTTACTAATATATTCAATATATTATATATTAACAATAGAAGATAAAAATAATGAGGTATACAGAAAATTGTTATTTATATCTTCTTGCACTAATTATTTTACATTAACTTTAGATCACTGAATTAAATGATATGAACAACTATCTTAAAAATGTGCTTTCAACAAATGCATCCGAATTGGATGAAAAAGAAAACATTTATCAAAATATAATAAAAAGCTTAGATTCAAAAAATGTAAAACTCGGTGAAGAAAATATTAACTTACAGGTAAATTATTAAAAATTAAACCTTATATATAAGTATAATTAAAAATCATGTAGCTGTATTTCTTAATAGTATTTATTTATTTTTTAAGCTTGAAACTGCAAGTAAAATGTCTGAAATAAAGATATTAAAAGATAAAATACATGACTTTCAGTCTAAAGAACAGGTATAATGTTCATCAGTAAATACATATCTTCACTACATATAGGGATGGCAAAAATTGACACAATATCGATATTAAATAGTATTAATATTTGGTTTATAGCTTTTCAAATAAGATTTATAGAGCTCGATTTGATATTAAGATATCAGTATTGCTAACAAAAATATCGTTGCCATCCCTAACTATATACTCACTTTATATGTTAAAATAATTAGAATTTAATGAATATTTGTCTTAAAATTGTTATCGACCATTCAAAAATTTTTTAAGAAAATTATTTTATTATTTTAGAAATTGAATCAACAACTAAGAGATGTTATGAATAAATATAAAATTTTAGAACAAAAGTTAAGTGCAACTATTGATGTTAATGTAAAATTAGAAGAAGATCGCAGAAAAAAAAATGATGAATTAATATCTTGTGAAAATAAGAACAGTGTTTTAATGGTATTTTTAATTTAAATATTCATATAATATTTAAATAATCTCAGAACATTTAAATATGACTGTCTAAAGCTGCTCGTCTTTTATTCTGTATATTACGAATTTAAGATTAGTATATAAAGTCTGAAATTCATATAATTCATTTTTCAAATAATAGTTGAGTTAAACATCTTAATAAAGGTATGTTTCTAAATATTTTCATTTTAAATAAGTTTTATTTAAAAGGCTTTTAAGTTGACCTTGATACCAGTTGATACGTAAGTTTCAATTTAATTTATAAACTTTAGAAACAAATAGAAAAATTAAATTATTAAAAATTAAACCTTATATATAAGTATAATTAAAAATCATGTAGCTGTATTTCTTAATAGTATTTATTTATTTTTTAAGCTTGAAACTGCAAGTAAAATGTCTGAAATAAAGATATTAAAAGATAAAATACATGACTTTCAGTCTAAAGAACAGGTATAATGTTCATCAGTAAATACCTATCTTCACTACATATAGGGATGGCAAAAATTGACACAATATCGATATTAAATAGTATTAATATTTCGTTTATAGCTTTTCAAATAAGATTTATAGAGCTCGGTTTGATATTAAGATATCAGTATTGCTAACAAAAATATCAATATTTAAAGTAAAACTATTTTAATCCTGTATCACAAATACCATTATTACATGTTGGATAGTAAAATTCGAAACCATTTTTTTTTAATAATAGTAATTTAAACAATAATAAAAAATTGTTTACCTATTTAAAACGCACTTACAATGTGCAATTTTTATAGGATTTTTAATTCTGGGTGTTAGGTCCGACTATAGTTATCAACATGTACGTGAACGGTCGTTGACCACCACTTTTAATTCAGTCAGTCGGCGACGTGCCTTCTTAGCATAGAGTAGTAATTTAAACGAATAAAAATTATTAACGTTATATTAAGGTTCATAGTGTTACTTTAAATTTAAAAATAATAAAACCCCAAAAATCTGTTCAACCAGAAAAATGACATACAGTCCGNATAAAACCCCAAAAATCTGTTCAACCAGAAAAATGACATACAGTCCACAACATGGTCCTTCGGACACGGATTTTTGGTTAATAATTAACGAAAAATTTAAATTTTAAGTGCGAAAATAATAAATACGTAAAATAGTGCAACGTGTCATTTGGATTACCAAAAGTTTACCCTTTCAAGAAAATGGATAATATTCAAAAAGCCAGTCGAAAGGTAAAAAAATTAAAATATATTCCTTTTATTAATAAATTTATTCGAAAATTTCCTAAAAGATTATATTGTAAGTTTTTCAATATTATTGTAAGATCGTTTTTTATGTTGATTTTTACCCGGTTATTAGTTATGTTTATCAGGTGAGAATAGTAATAAATCGGCGCGTATACTCTACGCGGAAAGTATATATATTTATAGGTGCGTTTAAAAGGTTATTATAACACCTCGTATGTGGGGATAGGATACTATAGTTCATAATAATAACAGAATAGAAGTTACATTGCTGAATATCAGCTGTTAATAGTATTAAATTTCACAGCGCGTTCTCACTTACCTTCGATATGGGGGAACGAGCATTAATCTTGCGCAGCACAGAGGACAATTAAAAACATCTTTAGTAAAATTCAAAAAATATTTGAGTAGCGAAAAAGTCTCAATAGAGCAAATACCATTTCGGATAGAAAAAATAGAAGCTGTTTGGTCAGAGTTCGAAGTTATTCAAGGAGCAATAGAGCTCGAAGAAGAGGTAAACATGGAGGAACAAAATATATATAGAGAGGAATGTGAAGAATTATTTTTTAAAACATTAGCCAAATCAAATAAATTAATCGGTATAGTAAGTTCGTCAAAGGTCGAAAATATAGATATTAAAGAAAATCAATATAGTTGTCAGCAAAGTTCTTGTGGTCAAACAAATAAATGTATTTCTCACGTTAAATTAGCTCCTATAAGTATTCCAGTATTTACTATCGAATACAGTGAATGGAAACCTTTTTATGATTTATTTTCTAAACTTAAACATGTTAATGCGGATCTATCGGATATTCATAAATTTTGCTATTTGCGCTTATCTTTATCAGGAGAGGCAGCAAATATTATTAAAAGTTTAGAAACAACAGCAAATAATTATGAAATCACGTGGATAATGTTAAAAGAGAGATATAACAATAATAAGTTAATAATTCAAATCCACGTGAAAGCTATTTTTGAGCTAGGAATGGTGCATCAAGAGTCTGCGGTTAAAATAAGAGAATTTTTGGATTCTTTAGTCTGTCGTATTAGTGTATTAAAAATGTTAGAAGAAAAACCTGAAGAATTGGGGCCGATGTTAATGAATTTAATTTGTACTAAGCTTGATAGAAATACGCTAAGTAGATGGGAAGTAGAATCACCCCAAGATAGAATAGCACGCGTATGCGAATTTATTGCATTTTTGGAAAATAGTGTAAAAGTATTAGAAGCGTTATTGTTTAAAGTGTTCAAAACCACACAATGTATTGTTGCATTTAAATACTACTCTAAATCAAGAAATAAAAGTAGATAATAATACTCCAAACGATAAGTGTCATTGGCATAGGAGGTACTAAAAAAAATATTACTTCAGCGATTACAGTAGTAATTACATCGCGCATTAGTTTATTAAAAATAGAAGTACAATGTTTGGTTGTTCCTAAGATAACAGGATTTATTCCGTCGAATAATATAAAAAGTAAATGTTTTATTCCGGAAGGTATTCAATTAGCGGATCCGTCTTTCACACTACCGCAAAAANTATTGTTGTCAACAGTAGAAGTTTATGCAGGTAATGTTAAAGATGGAAAAGAAAGATGTAGAATTTTGCTGGATTCTCGTTCACAGTGTAACTTTATAAGTGAATATATGGTACAATTATTAAGGTTGCGTAACTCGCGAGTACACCACAGTGTCATTGGCATAGGAGGTACTAAAAAAAATACTACTTCAGCGATTACAGTAGTAATTACATCGCGCATTAGTTTATTCAAAATAGAAGTACAATGTTTGGTTGTTCCTAAGATAACAGGATTTATTCCGTCGAATAATATAAAAAGTAAATGTTTTATTCCGGAAGGTATTCAATTAGCGGATCCGTCTTTCACACTACCGCAAAAAATAGACTTATTACTCGGAGCAGGTCACTTTTTTTATGTTTTATGCGCAGGTAAAATTAAACCGTCCGAGGACGGATCAATATTTCAACAAACGCAGTTTGGTTGGGTAATTGCAGGAGTAGTAAATCCGGGCTGTAGTCAAGCGTATCATTCTATTAGTTATTCGGCAGTGATTGATCACGAAAATCAATTAGACAATATGTTATCTAAATTTTGATGTTTGGAAGAAGTAGGAACAGCCGCGCCTCTAACGTTAGAAGATAAAAATTGTAAAGAGATTTTCGAAAATACGGTTAAGCGAGACGATGTCGGTAGATTTATGGTTTATTTACCTTTTAANTCGTAAAGAGTTTTTTGAAAATACGGTTAAGCGAGACGATGTCGGTAGATTTATGGTTTATTTACCTTTTAAAGAAGGGGAAAATTATAAATTAGGCGAATCATACGAGATAGCAAAAAAGAGATTTTTTAATATGGAAAGAAAGTTGCAAAAAGACGAAAAGTTAAAATAGGAATATAGTAAATTTATGAAAGAATACGAAATATTGGGTTAATGCAGAAAATTAGTGAAAAGAAACCCATAGTTGGGGAACAAATATGTTACTTACCGCACCACGCTGTATATAATTATAATAGCACAACAACACGACTTCGTGTGGTATTCGATGCGTCGTGTAAAATGTCATCTGGTAAGTCACTGAATGACGTACTATTAAAAGGTCTCGTCTTACAAGACGATATGATTTTTATTTTAATATACGTTTTAGAAAACATAGAGTTGCTTTATCTGCAGATATAAAAAAAATGTATCGACAAATTAATTTAGTTCCTTAACATTGTGATTACCAAAGAATATTATGGAGAGAAAATCCAACTGTTTAGGCCTACACAGTAAGTGTATCTATTGTTGTTTTATCTTATCGTTGTTCGGCGGCTGCATAGTCGTCCGTGTTTAAAATCAGTTAGTCTACCTTTGTAAAGCGCACCGCTCGCGTACATATAATAAACGCATATTTATATTTTTCATTCTTTTACGTTTCATTTAATTTATCGAAGATCTTTTAGTCGTAAGAGATCACACCGAAACATNCCGGAAAGTGATTTAACTAAAAGGAAAATATTATCTGAGGTAGCCAGTATTTATGATCCGCTTGGTCTTTTAGGATCTGTAATAATAAGAGCCAAACTCTTCATTCAAAGTTTATGGAACATAAAATTAACGTGGGATGAAGTATTAGCTGATAATATAAGTGAAAACTGGTTAAATTATCGCGAGAGCTTGTTAACTTTGAATAATTTAAAAGTGTCACCAAAAAATAACGTGTGAAAAAGATATTTCGTCAATAGAAATACACGGTTTTTCGGACGCATCAGAAAAGGCATATGGTGGATGTATATACTTACGATGCACCGATATAGATGGTAAACATAGTTTAAGGCTTATTTGTGGGAAATCAAAAGTAGCTCCATTAAAGGTAATTTCTATACCCAGATTAGAACTATACGCAGCGTTATTACTCGCACGGTTATCTTATAATGTTATGGAAAAGTTAAAATTAAATATTATAAAAAAGTACTTTTGGACGGACTCAAATATAGTTTTGGCGTGGATATCTTCTCCATCCACAAGTTGGAAGACATTCGTTGCTCACCGAGTTGGTGAAATTCAGAATTTATCTTGTCCATCAGAATGGGCTCATGTACGGTCTCAGGATAATCCAGCCGACATGCTTTCTAGAGGATGTGAAGCGAAGTTGATGAATGAGATGCAGTTATGGTGGCAAGGACCGTCTTGGTTGAGTAGGGATAAAACGGAATGAACAAGTCAAAATAATGGAGTATTAGAAATTTCAAGCAATATGTTGGAAAGAAAAAGTACAACTAAATTTATTGGTAATGTAATAGAAGAAGCTAATTTGTTAGACAAATTTTCATCTTTAAATAAAATTTTACGTATTATGACTTATTGTTTAAGATTTATAGATATTAAAGTAAATAAAACATTGTTTAAAACAAGTGTTATAAATGCAGATGATTTAAATAGGACAAATATTAATTTAATACGTATTGTGCAAAATAATTATTTTGCCAAAGAAATTAGTTGTTTGATAAACGGTAAAGAGGTGTCAAAGAAAAGTAAATTGTTACGATTAAGACCGTTTTTAGACGATAAACATTTAATTAGATTTGGTGGTAGACTGAAAAATGCATTGTCTATTGATGAATGTCAACGTCATCCTATAGTGTTACTTGGTGATAAGTGTAAATACGCGCGTTTATTATTTCTACGCGAACATGAACGTCTAATGAACGGCGGCCCGCAGGCGATGTTATCTACTGTTAGATTAAATTATTGGCCATTGAACGCACGTAGGACAGCAAAAGGCGTATTGCATCATTGTATTAAATGTTTCCGATATAGACCGGTTGTAATACAACGCATTATGGGCCTTCTACCTATTAGTCGTTTTAAACAGGGAAGAGCCTTTTTAATAAGTGGTTGTGATTTTGCCGGACAGCTGATGATAAAGGACAGTCTTAGAAAAAGGACATGTATATTAAAATGTTACGCTTGTATATTTATTTGTTTTTCAACAAAAGCAGTTCATATTGAATTAGTGTCTGACTTGAGCACGAAGTCATTTTTAAATGCATTAGATAGATTTTTTAATAGACGAGGGATTGCAAAAATCTTATACAGCGATAATGCTACAAATTTCGTAGGAGCTAATAAATATTTAAAAGAAGTTTACGATTTATTTCAATCTGAAGAGTACGAAAATCAGCTGATTAAGAATGTTGCGGAAAAAGGCGTGGAATGGCGATTAATTCCTGCGCGCTCGCCTCATTTTGGGGGTTTGTGAAGTCAATGAAAACTATAATTTTTAAGGTGTTAGGGGAGGCATTTTGAACATACGAGGAATTAAATACTATTTTAATAAGGGCAGAAGCTTGCTTAAATTCTCGACCATTGACTACTCTTTCCCCGGATCCATTTGATCCACTATTCCTTACACCATCACATTTTTTAATTGGAGAGTCGCTTATGTCTGTGTCAGAAGAGGACGAAACCGGT
The DNA here is from genome assembly GCF_025091365.1 of Daktulosphaira vitifoliae. Taxonomy (NCBI): domain Eukaryota; kingdom Metazoa; phylum Arthropoda; class Insecta; order Hemiptera; family Phylloxeridae; genus Daktulosphaira; species Daktulosphaira vitifoliae. Next base: position 489,425 of record NW_026099575.1, read on the forward strand.
GTTAAAACCAATCGGTTGGATCGATGGTTGGGTTGAGTTGTGCGACATTTTTCCCAAATGTTGTGGAAAAGATGGAGACACGGATATTTAGCTCAATTACAGGAACGGGTGAAGTGGTTCACTGCCAAGGGTCCTAATATTAACGTTGGCACTATAGTTTTGTTACGCGATTAAAATGTAGCGTCATTGAATAGGAAGTTGGGTCGCGTACTAGCGGTACAGTATGGTAAAGATGATGTTATACATTCTGCGACAATTAAGACTACAAACGGTGAAAGCAATAGAGCGGTAAGACAATTATGTCCGTTACCTTTTGAGGACAACCAAACAATGAGTTAAATTGCTTCAATGATTCATATAGTTAAAACTAAATATTTTTTGATTATTTATTTGTTAATTTATTTATATTTATTTTGTGTAGATAAATTATGAGAGTCCCAATGTGTGTTTTTTAAATAATTATTGTCGAATACTAATTGTTAAATCTATTTAATAAGTCTTATTCCTTTGGTTTATTTGTAGTATTTTATTTTATTTTTTTGTTTTTGTTCATTTGATTTATTTAATAATCATTAATTTAAAACAGTGTTTTAAGGCGCCCGCTATGTTAGGTCCGACTAGAGTTATCAACATGTACGTAAACGGTCGTTGACCACCACTTTTAATTCAGTCAGTCGGCGACGTGATTTCTTAGCATAGAGTTGTAATTTAAACGAATAAAAATTGATATATTAACGTTCATAGAGTTACTTAAAATTTAAAAATAATAAAACCCCAAAAATCTGTTCAACTAGAAAAATGACATACAGTCCACAACACTGGGCATCACTCATTTTGATTTGAAATTGATATTTATTCTTAAATAAATGAATTAACAATAATGATAAGTGTTCGGTTTATATATTGTATTGTTGATAAGGCGCTGTAAAACGTATTATTATATTTGGTTTTCAGTCAGTTTTCATTTTTCTATCGTTCGATCGTCACTGCACTGTGGTAAAAATTGTAAATAATCATTATATTTTAATAAAAGACACCTTTATATAAGGTTTAAACAATTATCGTCGTTCGTCCAAAATTTTTTATATTTTTCTTATACAGTCCATATCGAAGTCAAAACATTGGTCCATTTCGTTCCGGATAAGCGTTATTAAAATATAATCGTTTGCGTATTGTTTTATTTCGTTTGCATCGTTTTTTCGTGTTCTACATCGTTTATATCGTTAAAGTACTCTGTGTACCGGTGACAAAACAATCGTTTTGATTAATTATATATAATCAAAGTAACTAATCGTTAAGTGTTTAATTTAGTTTTTCTTTGGAAAGTGTTTAATTATTAATCAAGTTATCTCCAAACGCAATTATTAATTAGTTTAATTAAGTTTAATTACTTAGTCTTAGTGAAGAATTTATCAAAATACATCGGTAAGAGAATCATATTCGTAATTTACGCTTATATATATATATAAAAAAAAAAAAAGTTAAGTCGATAATTTTATCTTGGGTAAATCAATTTTCCCACCGTCAAGAAATTTGCAAGTTATATATATATATATATAACAATAGGGCGATCGTATAATCCCAACCGTTAGAATTACCTATACCATTGATACGCTAAAAGTAGCTCGTGCAGCGCTCAAAGGTCAGCTAACACGCACAATTAATATTATCAAATTAGCACCAGAGAAACTGGATGTTAATCAGCTGTCCGTTCGCGCATAAAGGGCTGAAGGTGCATGGTGTGAGTTTAATAAACTGCAATTGGACATAGAAATCGCGCTTCCAGAAAGCTCGGACGATAATGAAAAATATCGTTCAGAATTTGAGGAACTTTATTATGAGGCAGTTTCCGGGTGTGAAAAGCTTATTAATAAATTGAATGGAAATTTTAACACAGATAATACTGTAGAGATTAGACCGTCGGATGTCAATGGTGAAAATAGCGCTACCGCGAGTAGTATATCAATTGTTTCGAATCGCAAAAATCAAGGGGTGCATTCGTTTGCAAAATTAGCTCCGATTAACTTACCATCTTTTTCCGGAGATTACGCAGATTGGTCGTCATTTCATGATATGTACGTAGCAATTATACACTCAAATTCATGGCTTTCAAAAGAGCAAAAATTTTTCTATTTGAAATCGTCACTATGTGGTAATGCCGCAAACGTAATAAAATCGGTTGAAATAACTGAGGTAAATTATGATTATGCTTGGTCAACATTAATAAATCGATACAACAATAAAAAAATGTTAGTTCAAGCACATACAAAAGCGATTTTCGATATTCAACCAATGATAAAAGAATCCTCTTTTAAATTAAGATATTTAATTGATAATTTAATAAATAATATGAACGCATTAGAAGCTCTCGGTCAAGACCCTAATTTATGGGGTTCATTATTAGTTCATTTGATAACGTCAAAACTTGATCCAAAGACATTAAAAGAATGGGAAACCAAAGCTCCCAAAACGGTTGTACCTTCCGTACCCACATAGCAATTTCAATATATTAATATTGTCAAAATACTTTTTAAAATATTTTGAATAAAATATTGTGACAATATCTCTTAAACATAATAAATAATATATTCTATTGAAATATTTTCATAATATGCTCACAATATAATTTTTTAAATATTTGTTTATGTATATTTTGATAATATATTAAAGAGAATAAATACAGTATATTACACCGAAAATATTTCTACAATGTGCTTAAAAAATATCTTTTTAAATATTTGCTTATAAATATTATGAAAATATATTAATTAAAATAAATATAGAATATTTAACTTGAAATATTTGTTGAATATATTATCAATATAATTTTTTAAATATTATAAATATATATCTTGTTGGCCAACTGAGGTAACTTAAGAGACACAAGCCATCCTCTTTTCTCCCTTTAGTTACATCTTTGGATGATATTGGTATCTTGTTATATAATACTTATGTATTATATATACATATTCCTAAATCTTTAATAAGTAAACAGCCATTTTCTCTAATTAGTATCAATTTTAATTAACTTAATTCAATTAAGCTAAGTAAGTTAGGGACAGTAAAAAACCCTTGTTGCTATTATTTGCAGGCCTATCGAGTTAAAATTTTTTTAGTTTTATCAACGCAATTATATCTTATTATTGTCCTGTGAAACTAAAAATCCTAAAAAGTTTTTTTATTATAGTTAGAATATATTTCTATATTATCAACAATAATAGTCAGTTTCTAACTTACAAGGAGAAATCATGGTGATGGGATCGCCGATTTTCAAAAAAATTATATGAATCTAATCTAAATTGAATATAAAATTGTATTTACTTTGAATTTTTTTAAACAAGAAAAATTACTTAACAGACAAATAACCATTTGAACTACCTTAAATAGTCTTTTTTATCCTATTTCTTTCGAAGCAACCTGTGGGTCAATGGGTCACGTACGAGTCTAAAGCGCTAGAAGTACAGGGTTCAAATCCCGCATAGTGATCTATTTTTTGCATTTTTTAATATATTTATAAAACATTTTAAAAATATTGTCACAATATATTTTTTATAACATTTTAGAAATATACCTTTAAAATATTGTGAGAATGTAATATTCGCTGCCAAAGTATATTCTGAGAACATTGTGAGAATATTTCAATATATTCTGGTTATATTCTAGAAATATTTTAATATCAAAAATAAATATTCTAGGAATATTCTAGAAATATTTCATTGCTATGTGGGTAGCTACATTATTAGATTTTTTGGATACACGGTTTAAAATATTGGAAGCGGTAGAATCTTCTTCGTTGATAAATGTGCGACAAAACAATTTTAATTCAATTAAAAGAGATAATGTCTATAAAAGAGAGCAAATTCGTACCACAGCAATGATCACAAATAATAATGTCATTAAATGTTTTTTGTGTAAATCCGATCATACAATTTACAAGTGTCCTAATTTTTTATCACTTTCGATTACTGAATGCATAAACAAAGTAAATGATTTAAATTTGTGTAAAAATTGTTTACGACAGCATCCTAGTACTAAGTGTTTGTCTCGAAAATGCATTAAATGTGACAAACCACTTAATTCCTTGTTGCATTTAAATAATTTCAAAGGCAATAAAAATCATAACGAGAACAATAATGAGTGTCATATCAATAATAGCGAACAACAGGTTACATCAATGAGTACAAATGTATTCAAAAAAAAAGCGAACAGGTATTATTATCTACAGCCGTACTTATAGCATATAATTGTAATGGTGAACCAGTTATTTGCCGCGCGCTACTTGACACCGGCTCACAGAGTAATTTTATTACCGATAGTATGGCCCAAACATTAAATTTAAATAGGCGCAGAGTCAATTGTGCCATTACTGGTATTCAACTGTCCACACACACCGCTAGTAATTCAGTGGCAGTAAAGATATCGTCGCGCTTATCCAATTATTCCAGTAATTTAGAATGTTTAGTGTTATCGAAACTCACGAATAACATTCCTTTAAAATCAATTGACCTAGATAATCTAAAATTACCAGCTAACATTGAGCTCGCTGATCCTATGTTTACCACACCACAAAAAATTGACATGATATTGGGATCGGGAGTCTTTTTTGAGTTACTTCGTGGCGAACAAACCAACCGCAGAAGGGATTAGTTTTTTAGAATACAGNATAATACCAACCGCAGAAGGGATTAGTTTTTCAGAATACAGTACTCGGGTGGATAGTAGCAGGTCGCATTTATGATGACGATAATGCAAATACAAGCCTTGCATTATTTGTAGCAGGTGACGTGCAAGTATCAAAGGTCGAAGAGCAAATCGAACTATTTTGGCGCCTAGAGGAATACTCTAGCGAAAACGTATATACTTTAGACGAAAATGCATGCAAAAGACATTTCTTAAAAAATGTAAGGCGTAACGATGATGGTAGATTTGTTGTCAAATTACCATTTCGTGAACCACCGTCAGCATTGAGTAATTCGAGATAAACAGCGCTACGCCGATTTAAATCGTTAGAACATCGTTTTAAATATAATTTACAATTTAAAGAAAAATACGTGAAATTTATGCGCGAGTATTTAATATTAGGTCATATGGAATTAATTACAGACTCGGACAACGATGATAAGGAGGAATACGTATTTCCGCATCATGCGGTCGAAAAGGAAGACAGCGTAACCACTAAATTGCGAGTTGTTTTTGATGGTTCATGCAAAACTAATAGTGGCAAAAGTTTGAACGAAATACTATATAAAGGTCCAAGCATTCAACAAGAACTAGTGTGCATTTTGGCGCGTTTTCGGACCCATGCATACGCCCTATCTTCGGACATAGCCAAAATGTACAGACAGATATTAATCGATCCGCCAGACAGATGTTTTCAAAAAATATTTTGGCGTGAAGAAACCGACCAGCCAATAATGATGTATCAATTAAAAACAGTCACTTATGGCACAACACCTGCTTCATATTTATCAACTGGCTGTCTGGATCACTTAGCCGACAACGAGGCTACTGATTACCCGTTAGCTTATAGAGCAATTAAAGAAGATTTTTGCGTAGATGATTTTTTAGGTGGTGCGTCTACAAAAGAAGATGCACTATTATTACGTAATCAATTAATAGATATAACGCGTAAATGTGGTTTTGATTTACGTAAATGGATATCCAATGATCCTGATCTTATTAAAGACATAGTAGGTAATAATCAAATTGATATGTTAACTTTAGATTTAGAAAATAATACAATCAAAATATTAGGATTATTATGGAACCCAGTAGATGACATTTATCAATATAATGTAAGTAATATTGATCAGAATGTTCAATATGTTACCAAACGCATAATGTTGTCACAAATAGCTTCTATTTATGATCCATTAGGTCTCATAGGACCTGTTATAATATTATATAAATTACAAATGCAATATTTATGGACACTAAAAATTAATTGGGACGAAGAACTTCCTAACGAAGTACAAACTAGATGGCGTGATTATTTATATGAACTACCATATTTAAATTAATTAGTTATACCACGATATATATTTATTGATGGCAAAATTGTTTGTAATGAAATACATGGTTTTGCTGATTCATCAACGTTAGCCTATGAAGCTTGTTTATATTTAAAATCCATTAACGATAAAAATGAAACAAAGGTTACGTTAATATGCGCTAAATCTAAAGTAGCTCCTTTAAAAACTATTTCAGTACCCAGACTAGAACTTTGTGCGGCCTTATTGTTAGCTCGTTTGGCGCATAAAATTGTACCAAAATTAAACATAAGAGTTTCGCGTAAATATTTTTGGACAGACTTGTCTATTACGTTAGCTTGGATTACATCTCCATCAACCAAGTGGAAGACCTTTGTGGCTCATCGTGTAGGGGAAATCCAGACTCTAACAGATATTTTAGAATGGCGTCATGTAAGTACGGTTGATAATCCTGCTGACATATTATCGAGAGGTTGTTCCCCGCGTGAAATTCAAAAGAAAACTTTATGGTGGACGGGTCCACAGTGGCTTTCACTAAATAGCGATCAATGGCCAATCATGACAGAGAAGTGTTCAATTAATCCAGAAGAAATGGTAGAAACAAAACAAGATACTCAAATTTCGTTAAGTATTCAATTAAAGTTAAATCTATTAGAAAATTATCCATCGTACTTTAAATTAAAAAAAAATTGTTTCTTGGTGTTTACGTTTTAAAAATAATTGCTTGAGTCGAGTAAAAAATACCCCCATTAGAAGTGGTCCTTTAACGATTGACGAATTAAATTATGCATCAACTTCATTAGTATTCGTAGCTTAGAACGAACACTGGGCTGATGAAATAAAAAAATTGCAAAACAATAAATTTGTTACAAACAATAAAAAGTAAATTAAAATATTTCAATCCATTTTTGGACGGTCGTGGTGTAATCAGGATTGGTGGTCGTTTAAAACATGCAAAACATTTAACCGAATTTCAACGTCATCCCCTATTAGTTCCAGGCAACAGTCATTTAGCTTTATTACTCTTTTTATTTACTTATTTATTTATTTATTTACTTTATATTTAGCTTGTCGTTATGAACACTTTAAATTACTTCATGCTGGTCCGCAAGCCATTTTATCATCATTACGTGATAAATATTGGATTATTGATGGTCGTAATTTAGCGAGAAAGGTTGTTCATCGTTGTATAATTTGTTTCCGTTATAAGCCAATTGTGCAGCAGCCAATCATGGGAAACTTGCAGACAGAAAGAGTAAGTCCAACTCGTGCATTTTCTACATGTGGAATAGATTATGGTGGTCCAATAATGGTTAAATCTAACAGTAATCGCAAAGCCCCTTTGACTAAAGGTTACATTTGTCTATTTGTATGCTTCGCCACGAAGGCAGTACACATTGAACTAGCTAGCGATTTGACCACTGAATGTTTTCTGGGCCCTTTAAAGCGCTTCATTAGTCGCAGAGGACTTTGTTTTCAAATATTTTCGGACAATGCAACTAATTTTGTTGGGGCAAATAGAAAACTTCAGGAATTAAGAAAACTGTTTGAATCAGAACAATTCAAAAGGGATATTCGACCTGCTGTAACTGAATTAGATATTCGTTGGCATTTCATACCCCCCCGATCGCCGCATTTTGGTGGCCTATGGGAAGCGGGTATAAAATCTGTAAAATATCATGTCAAACGTGTAGTTGGTGATGCAGCTTTAACGTACGAAGAGCTTAATACGCTATTAGTACGTGTGGAAGCCTGTTTGAACTCGCGCCCAATAACAAAAATTTCAAGTGATCCTAATGATGTGTCTATGTTGACTCCCGGTCATTTTTTAATTGGTTCTTCATTACATGCTTTACCTGAACCTGATTTAACAGCCACACCTATGAATAGGCTTATTAGGTGGAGAAGAGTTAGTTATTTACTTCAAAAAATTTGGTCTTCTTGGTCGAAAGATTATTTGACGCAACTTCAATCAAGAAATAAATGGGAGAAAACTAGGGGCAATGAACTTAAAGAGAACTCAATTGTTGTAGTACGAGAAGATAATTTGCCGCCTCAACAATGGAAGCTGGCTCGAGTTAGTGAAGTACACCCTGGCGATGATGGCGTAACTCGCGTTGTTACTATCATAAATTCTAGTGGTAGCTATAAACGAGCGGTTCGTAATTTATGTATTTTGCCTTGTAATTAAGTTATTTGAATTTAATCATTTGTAACTTCAATTTGAATTACTTTATATATATATATATTTTTTTTTTTGATTATTGTTTAACATGGAATATTACATTGTGTTTAATTTATATTATTGTAGTCGTATATTCTCTATAAATTATTTATGTTTTAAATTACAATTTAAATTTATTTGTATTATTATTATTATT
>NW_026099575.1:498153-516127 GCF_025091365.1 Daktulosphaira vitifoliae
CTATTTCCCGAATTTAACATGCTACAAAAGGTTTAATTTTTTTTATATAACCTCATAACTTAAATTTATTTAATCTATTATTGGAGCCTTATATGACTTGTACTTTATAATTTAATTTCAAATAATTAAAATAGAATTATTTAAATTAAAAAAGAGTAATATGTAAACAAAAATAAGTAGACAAATTATTTGAAAAAATAAATTAAAATAATAAATATTTAATACTTTTTATAAAATAAAAATATAACCATTTATAAATTTTTTTTATAATATTATAAGACTTTTGAAAACCAATCTGCTTCACTTAAAGAACTTATGAAGACAAGCTTAAATAAATGTTTTACCGTCAATCTGTTTCTTGCTTTAGATATTGTTTGACCAGTTTTTTAAAAACAAACGTTCTGATGGAACAGAGGTTGTGACAANAAAAAAAAAAGCGTTCTGATGGAACAGAGGTTGTGACAATACTTAATTTTTGACGAGCAATGTAATATAATTTTGGGTATAAGAACTTCATGTTTTTGACATAATGTAGCTAGAGGAAAGTCATTGAATATTTCTAGATTCTTTAAACGCTTGTCAAGTTCAAATAAAATATACTTTTTTAATTCAATACCAATTAAAGATGTAGTTTGACAATTATTCGCAACACTATTGATACAATTAATCAATGGTAAAATTGTACTAATTATGGTATATTTTTTACCATAGACTTTTTTTGTCAAGTCCTTAAGTGGTTGCATCAAATTTTTAACTTCTTTGACAATTAATATTTCTCTAGTTATTATTAAATAAGGTTCATTTGGCCTTTCTAATATAATAGTATAAACAACACGATACAAATGTAAAAATCAATCCATCACATAATATAGACTATTCCAACGAGTCTTGATGTCCAATATTAATTTTAAAACTTTTCTTTCTGGTAAAACCTGAAATACCATATTTAAAAAATAATAAACATTAAATATTATATTTACCATAATTTTTTTGGATACTTCTTAATTCATGATTAGCATTAACACTATTTGTTCGATCCATAGTTTGTTTTTTTTTTTTTATTTTGAATGTAGTATAGTGATAAGCGCGTTTATCCGGTGCGTACCGGTTTTTTCGTCTTTGTAATATATAGTCGAACGATGTCTCGTCAACGTAAAGGACGGCACGACGTGCACGCCAATAAGTGTATACAAAATAAAGTAATATAAACTAAGTTAAAGGTTTAAGTTTATATCGATTCTTATTAATTAGATAATTAAACGTAATTTCGAACGTTTTATACAGTCCACTTCTGAAAAAGTAACANTAATTTTTTTGGATACTTCTTAATTCATGATTAGCATTAACACTATTTTTTATAAATTTTAGAATATTTCTAATTTTGTCATTCAACTGATTTAAATTAATACAATTCTCTAATGCGTTATTAGCTATAAGGTTTATAGTATGAGCAAAACATGGGATTGTTTTATATATGCCAAATATATCACAAGCTGTTTTTTTTTTCAGTTAAAAAAGAACATTTTAAATTTAATGAGAATGTAGTACACAAATGTAATAAATAGACATTACCATTATCAGTTACAATAGCAATAATTTGGTGTTGACTAATTTCCCATTAAGTCATAATTTTCTTTGGGAGACATCTAACAAAACACTATCACTAGTTGATGAAGTAGGATTGTCAAATTGCTAAAAAATTAAGATGGTGTGCATTTTTAAGATGAGAGTGAAGATTATATGTGTTGCCAGACTTTAAACATATTTTATCACATACTTTCCATTTTCCAAACAATTTATGGACTTTGTCAAAATGACGCCAAATTTTACTTAATTTACCCATCANATGTAAAATTAGAAGAAGATCGCAGAAAAAAAAATGATGAATTAATATCTTGTGAAAATAAGAACAGTGTTTTAATGGTATTTTTAATTTAAATATTCATATAATATTTAAATAATCTCAGAACATTTAAATATGACTGTCTAAAGCTGCTCGTCTTTTATTCTGTATATTACGAATTTAAGATTAGTATATAAAGTCTGAAATTCATATAATTCATTTTTCAAATAATAGTTGAGTTAAACATCTTATTATTATTTTATTTTTAGAAACATTACAAAAGGAAGTGATAGATTTTCAAAACAATGCTAAATTTTTAAATAATAAATTCAGCGAAAAAGAAAAAGCAATGATTTTTTGTAAACTTAATTCTTAATTTACCAAAAAAAAGTATCATGGATCAAATGTTAAGACTTGATAAGTACCATTTACTTAAATTTTTTTATTAACTATTTGTATTTATATTTTACTTTAATTAAAAATGAATATTATTTTGTCTAAGTTTATAAATTATAAATATATAATAAAAATTTATCACTTGTGGCTAATTAATTAAATAAAATTAAAACTATATTAAAAATATTATTATTTTAAAAACTAATAAATATTAAACTTAAAAGCCACAAAAAGTTACTAAAAAGTAACGTATTTCAGAAACAATGTTATTATCAACACTAAACATATACCGTATGTGTTGTTTGTAATATTTTTAATATAGTTTTAATGTTATTTAATATAATTTATAAAATTAAATACAATTTCATCAATCAACTCACACATTATTCATCATATTCTCTTTTTAACTTTATTGTTCGATCAGCTTGTATCTTCCTACAATATTTTTTGCATTCATATAATATTTGTATTTATCCATTTCTTCTTGGCAGTCCGTTATTAATCTTATTTCATTTTCATTAATTTTCTTAAAATTGTTCATATTTTCTTTTCTTTTATTAAACTTCTCTTTTATATAGTGTTAGGGGCTTGTTTAATAGTTGAGGATCTTGGTCAAAACCAAGAATCGGAAGCTACCCGACGTCTGCCCAAATATCGTCCCTATCTCCTTAAATTGAGTTTTAATTGCCTGAAGGAGACACAGGCAATCGTGTACCTTAGTTACAGAGGATAGATTATTAAATAAAATTAGACTATTGTTTTATGTCAACGACAAAGTAAAGTTATATTTTAGATGTTTAGTAAATATAAGTTATATGTAATGTACAATACGTCTGACCTGAATCCTAGTACAGTTGGTTAGTAGGTATATCCAAGTGAGACGGAGTTGGTTGGCTATGATGACAATTGGCGATAGACGGGTCGTTGAATAAAACAAGTAAAGTTATAAATAATATAAATAAGAAGTAAGTAATAATATTGAAGACTATGNTAAAACAAGTAAAGTTATAAATAATATAAATAAGACGAAAGTAATAATATTGAAAACTATGTCTATAACGGCCACTCAAACACAACTGCCCTTTGTTAGTTCGACGTCAGTAGCTCCGGGCTACAGACGAGTAGAATTGTCACATCAGCATCTCCCTCTATGCTAATTAATATATATTACGAATTAAATAAATAGAAATAAAACGTGTGTAATATAAGTGGTAAGAACATAGTAATAAATGTTCTTACATTACCCTCTCCTCTATTAAAGGTTCGACTCTGAACCTTATAAAAGGTCAAAACATTAAAAAAAAAGGGAAAAGAAAGAAGAGGAAAAAAAGAGATTTTGTCTAATAAAACTTTTTAAGCTTATAAGTTATGGTTCTCTTTAAGATTAGGGGTGGGAACCTTGTTGTGTTCACGAAACTTCTTGTAATCTTGTATCTTCGTGCGTTCTTAAATTGTTGTTTTCTTACGTAATTAGTTGTGGTATTCGTTTTAATTGATAGTGGTGATATTATAATTGCCTCCTACGACTTAGTCTGTTGTTTTCGAAGTTCATTACCACTACAAGATTTTTGCTTTTATTTACATTTCATAGGGTAAATTTATATATTAGTGTTAGGTTACAAAGTTAGACTTATGCATTGCGATTAAATAGAAATGAATATATAAATTTTTTATATGTTTAAATTTATTTTACTATCAAAATTAATTTAAGTTAACCTAATTTATAGAATAAAAACGTTGCTAAAAATTCTACAAATTTACAATTTGCTATCTTACTTTTAACTAGACAATGCATAATAACTTATATTAAAATAAAAATTGTGATAACGGGACTATTTTATAGTTATTATACAATATAAAAATATTCATGTATTTAAATAATACTTATTATACCTAGTCTACTAGTCCAACTGTACAGAACGTAAAAATCAGAATCAGGTTTCGATACGCGGAATAAAAAATAAACAATTAGTCTATGACAAAAAGTTGTAAATTGATGTTGCTAATCTTGCGCTTAGTAGTCAATGACAGTTAGTTTCAATATGTAATATTATCTAGTAATATGCNTGATAGTTAGTTTCAATATATATTATCTAGTAATATGTTATTACTCTATAATTTAATGTGTACTGAAATAATAAAAATGAAAGTTATTAGACAGTTTGCCGTGAAAACGGCAGTTTTGTTTAAAATTGTTAAGTGGATCATCATTAATGTTTTCTTGGCAATCGACCTATCAATGCCTGTAACATATCTAAAAATTAATTTTCATTTTATTTAACCAACCTTAATTAATATCATGCAGTACATTGACTTATATTAAACTGTATATTTGATTAATATGATCAGAAAAATTAACAAAAACTAGTATATCAATTGCCATTCAGTTATTTTAAAAATTTTATAATGATCATCTTGAGTAATGTGTTAGATCGACTTATGTAAGTTTATTATTTAAGTTCATTTATTAATAACGTATTTTTTGTTCAACTTAAAATACAGTATGTTTTTATCGCTGTAGTTTGATTTGTCAAATAGTAAAACTTTTATCCTTATTAAGTAGTAATGTTGTTTTTAAAGTCGTATTGAACGAACTGTAATTCGTGTTTTCTCTCTCTTTTTTTTTTTAAATAGACCAATCATCAGACGATGCCGGAAAAAATAATCGTCGGACACGCTGGAATAAAATACAAATCAATTATAATAATAATGCTTATAGCAATAATAATTGAACTTTCAATAAATATATTTAAAAAAAAAAAAAATATTAAATAATGACGTATTAATATTTAGATTAAAATTAACCGTTAATCGGAGTTATAAATAATTATAGTAATAATCATCATCAGACAGTGCCGGAAAAAATAATCGTCGGACACGCTGGAATAAAATACAAATCAAATATAATAAAAATGCTTAGAGCAATAATAGTTAGACTGAATTATGTCAGCTTTTTTTTTGACTTCCAAAAATATACCATTTTTTTTTAATAAACATAATAAATAATTAAATTAATAATCATCATCAGACAGTGCCGGAAAAGTCTTCGGTCGCTGCTGGAATAAAAGACAAATCAATTATAATAGAAATGCTTATAGCAATAATAATTTAACTTTCAATAAATATTCTCTTTTTTTTTTTAAATACACATAATAGATAATAAATTTAATAATCATCATCAGACAGTGCCGGAAAAGTCTTCGGTCGCTGCTGGAATAAAATATAAATCAAATATAATAAAAATGCTTATAGCAATAATAATTAGGCTGAAATATGTCAGCTTTTATTTGACTTCTAAAAATATACTTTTTTTTTTTTTTTAATAAACATAATAAATAATAAATTTAATAATCATCATCAGACAGTGCCGGAAAAGTCTTCGGTCGCTGCTGGAATAGAAGAAAATTTGATAAAAATAATATAATACTCATAAAATTTAATAATTATCACAATGATCAAAATCTAAATTAATATTAATCGAGCAATATTAAGATGCTAAAATAATTGATTTTAATAAGTAATACTACATAATTGTAATACTATGTAAAATATTTATCATCATCAAACGTCGTCACGTGAGATAATGATGAATGTCAGGGTCACGTTTTTGTAATGTCGCGGTGGCTAATCGCTTCATCAGCAAGAACGTTAGGTGTTATTGCCGACCAAACTAGAGTTTCATATGTTAACATAATAAAGATCGTTGGACTGAGAATAATCAGTATTTTAAAAATGTAAAAAATATTTCTTTAATATGCGTACGAATTATAGCATTCCAAAATAATAGTGTATTAATAAAGCATAAATAGCAAGCTAGTTTAAGATTTTTATTATGCTGTAATAAAATGTAAAATTCATATTAATAGCAAGTTGTAAGCAGTAAAAGTATAGCATTTAAGCCATAATTTTCATTTTAGAAATAATTGTGATTCTTTAATATTGTAACCTCTTGTTACTATAATTTTTGTTTAAATACGATAAAGGTTAAAATTTTTTTAAAAACATTTATAATTAATTCAAGCACTTTTAACTATCTACTATATAAGATGCATTCCATATTATGTTTTGATGTGCATTATTAATACATAAATAGTTGACAAAATTATTATCGCGCTAGTCAGCATTTATCTTTGATCCTTTATCCGATGACTGACAAAAGTAAAAATATAAATTCAAGAATTAATATAATAATTATTCAATACACGTCTAATTAAAAAAGTAGTTATAAATAATAAAATTAATTGGAATAAAAATTATTTATATTGACAATCATAAATGAGTAAGCCATCAATATACAAAAAAAAAATTAATATGAAACAAAATAAAAATAGTAAAAATGTGGTTTAAATTTAAGTAAAATTGTAAAGTTGTTTTATTTTCCTGACCTGCTGTGAAATGGTTTTATTTGGTCAATATGGACNCTCCTGACCTGCTATGAAATGGTTTTATTTGGTCAATATGGACCGGTAAATTTTCTAATCTGTTATTTTTTGGCATTTTTACAATGTATGTAAAAGGTGGATAAGCTTTTATAATTTCATATGGTCCATTGTAACGATCTCGAAATTTAGTATTAGATGTTTCGTTTTTGACTAAAACTTTATCACCAATATTATATTGTGTGGTGTTCGACAAAGGATGCTTTTGTTTCACTTGTTCAGACGCTTGTTTAAGCAATTCAGGAACTAATTTTCTTATTTTCTTGATTTTTGAGATCTCTGAGAGTATGTTTTGATCTTCTGGTGGTATTAAAGCTAATTCAAAGACGCTTTTGGGCTCGAACCCATGGACTAAGTAGAATGGTGAATAACCTGTAACTTTATGAATTGAACTGTTGTAAGCAAATACCATATAAGGTAGATAATCTGACCACAATTTTTCATTATCTTTAACATAATTAGAGATCATATCAACCAAAGTTTGGTTTTGACGCTCTACTTGGCCCTGAGATGTTGGATGATAGGGTATGCCGAATTTCTGATCTACATTTAATGATTCTAATAGTTGTTTAACCGTTTTACCTGTGAAATGTGTTCCATTGTCGCTTCTTATAGTACGCATACATCCAAAACGTAATATAAGATCTAAAAGAAATTTAACCGTACTACGCGCATTTGCATTTGCGTACGCTTTTGCTACGCAAAATTTACTTATTCTGTCTGNTTTTTGTACGCTTTTGCTACGCAAAACTTACTTATTCTGTCTGTTGCTACTAGAATATATTTATTAGATTTTGAATTACTAAGTGGCCCAATATAATCCAAATATATTTCTTGCATAATTTCCCCTTTTTCTAATGGGTGCATTCCTATTTTAGGCGGTTTGGGTTGTTTAAAAGGCTTACGTTTTTGACAATCTAAACATGAAAGAACATACGTTTTTATTTCTTTACGCATTTTAGGCCAATAATACCGTGACCTTATTTTAAAATAAGTTTTAGTAAGACCTTGGTGTCCACCTAGCACCGAATCATGATTTTCGTGAATTACAATTTTTTTAAATTTGCTAGGTAACGCGAGCACGAACTTAGAAGAATCTTTAAAACTATTTTTGTAGTATAATACATTGTTATCCTTGATAATATAATTTTTTGATTTATTAAGCCATGTAGTATTGCTTTCATTTGGATTTTTAATTGCAGTTATGATATTTTGTAAATAATTATCCGAAGCTTGTTCTAATTGGATATTAATTGGTTGTACTAAATTTACGTTGGGTTGTTGTAATATTGTATGTACGCCTATTTTTGAAAGCTCTGTAAATTCAGAAAGTTTTGGTGGTTCGTCTATTATTCTACTAAGACAATCTGCAGCTTTATTAAAAATTCCTTCTTTATATTTTATAGAATAATCAAAACCTGTTAGTTTAACTTTAAGTTTATTAACTATACGTGAATCAGTTTTAATATTTAATAAGCTTGTTAAGTTTTTATGATCAGTCCAAATTTCGAAGTACTTTCCATGAACATAAGGACGAAAAACAGTTAATGCGTGAAAAATTGCTAGACACTCTAAATCCATTGCGCTATATCGGCCTTCGGCTTTAGTCAGTTTTTTGGATGAGAATGCTACTGGATGAATTTCATTGTTTTGATTACGCTGCTGGAGGATAGCACCTAAACCCAATTTAGATCCGTCAGTTACAATTATAGTTTCTGCATTTTCATCATAGTGAGCTAATACTGGCTGACTAGTTAATTTACTTTTCAGTTCAAGAAAAGCACGTTCATGTGTGTCTTCCCACTTGATTGGTGAACGTTTGCTATTGAATTTACCTCTAGTTAGATCTGTTAAAGGTTTTGCGATGTTACTAAATTTTGGAATATAACGTCTAAAATAATTAGCTAGACCTAAAAAACTGCGAAGTTGTTTAATCGTTTTAGGTTGTGGGAATTTTTGTATAGTTTCTATTCCCTGTTGAGTGGGTCTTATTCCCTTCGTATCAATAATGTTGCCTAATACTTTTAATTCCTGATAGCCAAATCTACACTTAGATGGTTTTAGTTTTAAGTTATACTTTAAAAATCGTTGAAATGTTAATTCTAGTGAATGTAAATGAGATTCGAATGATTTGCCAAATGCAACGCAATCGTCTAAATAGCATATATTGTGTCTATAATTTAAGCCAGCCATGACTTTACACATAGCAGCTTGATAAAATTGGGGTGCATTAGATAACCCAAAAGGTAAACGAGTAAACTGAACATGATAATTTTCAGTTGAATAAGCTGTAAGAGCTTTAGAATTTTCAGAAAGTTCTATTTGATGGAAACCTGAAGTAGCATCTAAAGAACTAAAATATTGATTTCCTGCTAAACAATCATATAAATTTTGTATTATTGGTAAAGGGAAGCTTTCACGATAAATTATTTCATTAAGTTTTCGAAAGTCTATTACCATTCTGTATTCTTTTGATCCCTCTTGACTTTTGCTGCATTGTCCTTGATTTTTAGCGACTAAAAACACAGGATTAGAATAAGGACTTGAAGATTCCTCTACAATACCAGCTTTTAAAAGTTCCTCCGTCTGTTTTTCGATTTCATTACGCTCTACGCGGCTTAACTTAAAATTAGGTAAATTTATTATTTTATTACTTGATAACTGAAGTTCTATCGGAGCAATTTTACACGAGCCTAAATCATATTTATGTTTAGAAAAAATTGTACTATATTTCATTAATAAACCTCTAAGTTTATTTTGATGATCAATAGATAACGCTGGATTAATGTCCCAGTCTAGTTCGTTTTCAGATGTTGTAACAGTAGGAGATAACGAAATATTACTTTTAACGTTTTCTGAGAATTGAGTCGTGTTCGTGTGGGAATCATTGTTACCGTTTTTTGCTACGTCTTGTTTAACGCTACGTGTTTTAAATTTGCTTTCTCGTTCGGATGTCGGAGAAGTAGTAAAATCACGTTTAATTATTCTATGTTGCAAGATATTTTTTCTAACGGATAAAGTATTAAATTCATTAATTTGAATAATACTACGAAATGTGCGAACTAATTTAGCATTTGGATTGTAAAACAAGGGTGTCCAATGACAATTTGAAAACAAAACCATTACAAACGATTTGTTAGGGTTTGAAAAGTGTAATATAGAATTAATATTATTGTTTTCTGTTATAATTATTAAGCCTAAATCAAAATAATTTGTGACGGCTGCTAAGTCTTCACTTTCTAAATAAATTGGCTTATCAGACAGATCGATTCCTAATAATTTTTTTATTTCATAAGCATTAATATCACTACCTCTATTATTTAAGACGGCTTCGAATGTTGATACTCCACACCAACCGTCTAGTGCTACTTGTGTTAAAATATCGCTTTTCGCGGCAATTTCACTAACACTCAACTGAACAAGATTTATTGAATGATTATTCATGAGTTTGATAGATTTTAAGTTGTCGAATTTTTTTGGTTGATCAATGTTTGTATTAAATGTCAAGATATTGTTATTGTAAACAAAATTTATATTCACTCTTTCATCGTTTTTTAATAAAGTAATTTTAGACTCTTNTTATATTCACTCTTTCATCGTTTTTTAATAAAGTAATTTTAGCCTCTCGGGTGTAGATTGTCGCGCTATATTTTTTAAAAAAATCATATCCTAATAAACTATTTAAAGATAAATTATCGACTACGGTAAAGTCTATCGAAAATATATCTTTTTCAAATTTTACCTCTAAAGTAGTTTTACCTACCACATGCAAATGTGATCCGTTAGCTGTAGTTAATGTAACATTATTAAGTGGATAAATAATATGATCACTGGGTAAAAAATTCTTATTTATAATACTTGTACTCGCTCCTGTATCAACCACGAAAATAATATCTTTTTTATTTACTTTGCCCATTATTAGCGGAGGATCGTTAGTTTTAATTGAATTCAAGAATTGATTGTTTAATTCATAACTAGTTACCATATCATTAATATTGACTTTTTCATTAATTAAAGGTGGGTCAATGTTATTCACTTTTAATTGATTAGAATTGTGCGCGCTATTACATATTGATGGTGGTTGAAGAGAAAAATTGTAAGAAATAGTAGGTGGAACGTAATGTTGAATGGCTAACTGATGGGGTGAATTCTCTAAATTAGGATTATTTTGAAGATAATGTGGTGATTTCCGTATATAACGCCATAGTTAATAATAATAGTTAACGCGACGGTTATTATGATAAAAGTGCCTATTCATGTTGTTAACCCTATAAAAATTTCCTCTATAATTTTTATTGTTATAGTTCTTATTTACATTATTTCTAAAATTTTTACTTAATTTGTTGAATCTACATTTATTTGTTCTATAATTCATTACTCTACGCTGATTATGGTTTGGATATGTCATTAAACTTTGGTTACCTACATAATTTACATTTCCATAATCATTAAATTTAGCATTATGTTTTTTTAAAAGAGAATCTAATTCCCTTTTCAAAATGCCTACATCGCTATCGTCATTTATCAAATTTGTATTTCTCTCAATTCTTAAAATATTTTCTATTCATTTATCTATTGTACTATTATCTAATGACTCAAATTTATTAATTATTTCAACTGGTAGTCCCTTAAAAAAATACTCTATAATATGTTTTTCCGACATTATACCGTCAAACCTACGACATTCTGCTACTACTCTTACTAAAAAATTTTTAATCGATTCACTTTCTGTCATTTTCATCATAATTAAATTTTTTCTTATTAAATTTATATTATTGTAAGAGTTAAAATTAATTAATGACAGTTTAACATCTTCCCAAGTTAATTTTGTCGATCGATATCCTATACATTCAAATATTTTAAGTGCATGATCCTGTAAATATAAGGGTAACATAGAAAGTCTTTTATTATCATCCCATTCATTTGCTTTTGCTACGCGATCGAAATATTTAAGATATTTATCTATATCTGTTTCCACATCTCCCGAATATGATAACGGTTCGATAAAATTTTGCATATTTTTATAAATTATACACTTATAAAAAAAATAAAATAAAAAAAAAACAAAATGGTAGAAATTATTATTACGCCCAAACAGCAATTGACATTCCAGAAAAAATTATAATATTAATAATAAAAAATTTTACTTAAATAATCTAACTGTAACTCGTGTACACTTTAGGGGAATCGACTTCGTATATGAGTGCCTTAAAAAAAAAATAGAAAGTATATCTCGGAACTCAATTAAAATACAAAGACCGGCGCCTCCACCATATGTTAGGGGTTTGTTTAATAGTTGAGGATCTTGGTCAAAACCAAGAATCGGAAGCTACCCGACGTCTGCCCAAATATCGTCCCTATCTCCTTAAATGAGTTTTAATTGCCTGAAGGAGACACAGGCAATCGTGTACCTTAGTTACAGAGGATAGATTATTAAATAAAATTAGACTATTGTTTTATGTCAACGACAAAGTAAAGTTATATTTTAGATGTTTAGTAAATATAAGTTATATGTAATGTACAATACGTCTGACCTGAATCCTAGTACAGTTGGTTAGTAGGTATATCCAAGTGAGACGGAGTTGGTTGGCTATGATGACAATTGGCGATAGACGGGTCGTTGAATAAAACAAGTAAAGTTATAAATAATATAAATAAGAAGTAAGTAATAATATTGAAGACTATGTCTATAACNAAGTAATAATATTGAAAACTATGTCTATAACGGCCACTCAAACACAACTGCCCTTTGTTAGTTCGACGTCAGTAGCTCCGGGCTACAGACGAGTAGAATTGTCATATCAGCATCTCCCTCTATGCTAATTAATATGTACTACGAATTAAATAAATAGAAATAAAATGTGTGTAATATAAGTGGTAAGAACATAGTAATAAATGTTCTTACANAAATAAATAATAGATCCTGATGCTCCTAGTCGAAAGGAACATACTTATAGAGAATGGCACCATTGGCTTGTTGGAAATATACCAGGTACTGAAATAAGCAAAGGTGAAACTCTTTCAGAATATGTTGGTTCAGGACCACCACCAAATACTGGTAATTAATACAGTATGATTGCTGACTTATTATTTTTATTTTGAAATATTGTTCTTAGGACTTCATCGTTATGTATTTTTGGTATACAAACAACCATCTAAATTAACATTTGATGAACCACGTTTAACTAACAAGTGAATATTTAAAAAATTATTCTTAATATTATTTTTATAAATTATTTTTTAATTATATTTCAATATTTTGTTTTTATTTTTTTTTTTAGATCAGCTCTTAATCGTGAAAAATTTTCTATTCATAAATTTGCTAAGAAATACACCCTTGGATCACCAATTGCTGGCAATTTTTATCAGGCACAATTTGATGATTATGTACCATTGCTTTATAAACAATTGGGTGCAGCTTAATCTGCTAATAATGATTATCAGTTTTAACCTGGAAATGTTAAATCAATAATATATTAAATATGTTCAAATATATATATATATATATACATATGTCCTCATTTCAATTTATTAAATTATTTATGTACTTTCTATAAAAAGTTTTAATAAATGAATTTTTCGACTTAAAGTTATAGTTTATTTTCTTAATTTAATCTTTTCGCTTTTGTTTTCATTATATTAACATGTTTTTTTATCAGAATGTATATTTGTTGAAAATGGCACTATTTAATAGTAGTTTATTTCAGTTAGTTATCAACAGTTATCTTATCTAAATAATATTAATGAACTTTAACATTATAATCAATCAGTTCACTGTTATATTAATAAAGCAATGTTAGATAACTACTTTAGTGGTAACCATACAATATTAGTTCTAGTTTAATTTGATGCTATTGATGAATACATGAATAAAGAACAATTTTTTTTATTATACTAATTTAATTGTTCTAAACAATATTTAAGTAATAATGATAAAACAACGACTGAAAAAATGGACATCTATAATTAATACACAATTGATATTAAGTATGTATTCTTTATTTGTATATTATTTTAGTTATCTAAAAATTTGTTTTACTTCATGTAAATGTTACAGAACGATCATTTGTAGATACACTAAGAAAAACTAGTTTATATGATTTTCATGTAAGTAATGGAGGCAAAATGGTACCATTTGCCTCTTATTATATGCCTATTTCCTATTCTGATTCTATAACATCATCNACCGCTTCACTGTAAACCGGACCGTTACACACACGCGTTATCGTCGTGGTGTAAAGTCCAACAAATGCCTAGCGTCGAATACCCCGCCGCAATAATACGTCTAGTAAGTCATCTCCGTGACATCGTATCGTTTTGATCGCTCGCCGTCAACTCTACTGTGCCGAACACTCAGTTATGAACTTTAGTGCCTTTTGTATATGCTTATGAATATATATTTGTCATATTTAGTTTTATTGTAATCTGTTAGACATTACGCCTTCCAGGGCAATATACAGTTTTTGTTCGAATACCAATAAATATTCCTACATTTTGTTTCGAACCATCAAAGTGTTGCGTTTTCTTTCCTTTCTTCACATTATAATATCCCGCGAGTGCGGCAAAATACTGACTACAACAGTAGATACACTAAGAAAATCTAGTTTATATGATTTTCATGTAAGTAATGGAGGCAAAATGGTACCATTTGCCTCTTATTATATGCCTATTTCCTATTCTGATTCTATAACATCATCACACTTGCACACTCGGAAATCATGTTCATTATTTGATGTTTCACATATGTTACAAACTAAAATATATGGAAAAAACAAAGAGCAATTTATAGAAGAAATGTGTGTTGCAGATATTCAAGGTTAAGAAAATTTTATAATTTAATGAAAAATAATTTTTACTAGATTACAAAAATTTTAGGATTAAAAAAAGGAACAAGTGTTTTAAGTTTATTTGTGAATGATCATACTGGATGTATACTTGATGATTTAATTATTACTAAAACAGAAGAAAATTATATATTCATGGTTACAAATGCGGGTTGCAAAGAAAGCGACATGAAAATGATATTAGAGAAATTAGTAAATTTATATTTTTAGCATTGTTAAGTATAACTTTTAACTGACTATGAATGATTACTGTTAGGCTGACTTTAAATCAAAAGGGAAAGACGTGACTATTGAATTTTTGGACAGCAATGATCAGTCTTTGTTAGCATTACAAGGACCAAAATCAATGAATGTTCTTCAACAATTAGTTACTGTTGATCTGTCTAAATTATACTTTATGAATAGTGTGATTGCAACAGTTTGTGGTGTTCCCAACTGTCGCATTAACCGTTGTGGGTATACAGGAGAAGACGGCTTTGAAATATCTGTACCTTCTGATAGGGCAACAATGATATCTGAGAAACTCCTAATTAATAATAGTGTTAAACTAGCTGGACTTGGAGCTAGAGACACATTGAGGTAAAATTAATCTAAACAAAACATTTGTTAATTTTTATAAAATTGGTATAAAACTAAATAGATTAGAAGCTGGAATGTGTTTATATGGATCTGACATTGATAGTACCACTACTCCAGTAGAAGCTGCATTAGTGTGGACAATAAGTAAGATTTAAGTTAAATTTCATAGATATTAAAAATTAAACGATGAGATTTTACTTTGAAAGGTAAAAAAAGAAGAGATGAAAGAAATTTCAAAGTAATGTTTTTTATTTTTTTTAATGTAATTTATTAAAGGAAAAACTTTACAATTAGACAATTGTTAACAAAATATTTGTAAAAAATAGAATAACAATGTTAAATTTTAAAAACTATTTTTAAAAAAATTGCATAATTATTTTGTATTAATATTGTTAGTTGCTATTTAAATATAATATTTGTAATTAATTCTTTGTTTTTATAAAACCAAAAATTCAACATAATTAGTTTTATAATAGGTGTTATTATGCTGAAGAAGACACGTCTGTTAATTTGGATTGGTACCTTAAAAAAAATTATTTTAATGCAATGCAAAAATTAAAATTTACCTCCTTACATTTTTTCCTGAAATGGTAGACTTTTTTTCATTTTAAAGCGGTAGTTATATCTAGAAATATTAATCATTTTTTTTAGTTTCATGTTTTTCTGATAAACTGTCTATTATTTAATTTTAATTTAAAACAATTTTATTTTTTAAACTTTTTGTAATATCACTCATTTCATTATTCCACCTGTTTTAAAAAATAATTTGATAAAAACTAATTTTATTTTCAGTAAAATTAATAGAAATACTCAAAAATATTTAACTCAATTCATTAAATTTTTCATTTAGTGAAAAATAATTAAATTTTCTATTTTATTTTATTTACATACATATCTATCGTTTTTTTATAAGCTTCAATATTTTTTATTAATTCAGCAATTATTTTTTTGTCGTGTTGATCACAATTTTCTTCAGGCTTGTTTTTAAAAGTAACGTAAGACTTATATTAATATTCTTCTCATAATAGAGGGACCAATTATTTATTTTTTATTTTTAAAATGACCAGATTAAAAACCTCTATAAATATTTTTAATAGGCATTACTTTAATATTTAGTCAGAGGTATCATATTATGAACTTTTTAATAAAAATAGACTTCATAAATTTAACTTATCCAAATCAATAATATCTCGTATAATAATTGAATTTCTTTTTTTTTGTTATCTTTTATTTACAGTTTTTATTTATTGTGCGACGTATTGAAAAATTATTCAAAAAAATCCCATATCTTATCCAGAACGTGATCTTGGTTTTGTTACGTCCCTAGCAAATTTTCCAAGCTGCGCCCCTCCCATATATGCAAATATTAAATTCTAAAATTTGTTTCCCTAACCTATGATCTAAATATAGCCCTACTTTTATGGTATCCTAAACATAGATTAACATTTTGAAATAATGTTGTAATATTATATTTTTTATGTTATAAATTATCACTTACGATTTGTTAATTTCCATCTCCAAAACTTTAATACGATCAGTTGTTTCTAATAACTCATTTTTATCTTCCGCTATTTGACGCATGGCGCTGTTTAATTGTTTTTTTAATGATTCTTCTTTATCTTATAAAATCATTATTTCCATTTTGTATCTTGCCGATTTTCTTTGGAAACTAAAAAATAGAATGAAAATTATGAATTTTGTAATGAAATTTTATTGTTTCAAAACTTCATATTTCTATAAATTATTCAAATTAAAAAAATTCGATATTAATTTTCCTTTACTTTTCTACATCTTGCATAAATGCTTTTTTTATGAATTCTACTTCATTCATAATTTTTTCACTTTCGATTTTATAGTCATCAACTTCATCCATCAAAGATCTCTCTTCCAAATGAAATAAAGGTGGTAAGACACATTCTTGGGGGACTGATTCATATTTTTTTGTCAAATCGGCATANTGGGCGACTGATTCATATTTTTTTGTCAAATCGGCATATTCTTTAGTTTTTTTTTCTAAATCTCGTTCGGCTGTTTTCTTTTCCTGTTAAAAAATATTTATAATTTAAAAAATATAATAAAAGTACATTTTTTTTACACTCATTCCACCATTTGCAAACGCTGGGTTTCTATATTGACTTCTTGAAATTTTGTATCGTAAATTAATTTGACTTTTTCAACTTCGATACTAATTTTGTTACCAGCATCCACTACTAACCTCTTCAATTCTTCTTCAAGTCGATTAACTTCATCTGAAGGAAAGTATATTGTTATTATTGACTAAGTGAAATAAGTAAAATAGTCAATTTTTTTTTTAATAATTTGATAATTATAACCATTGGATTTNTTTTTTTTTAATTAATTTGATAATTATAACCATTGGATTTTTTCAACTCTTCGGTGACACGCTGTTTTTCCATACAAGTTTTCTCTACTAATTCAATATTTTCTTTAACTTTGTCTCTTGCTGTCGATTCATCTCTTTCGTATTTGTCTATCTTTTCGTGACAAAATCTTAATGCTGTTTCTAATTCATTTCGCACTACAGAATATGTTGATAACTTTTAACATTAAATTGATTTCATTTAATTAATTAAAAATAAAATCACTAAAAACTGTATAAATTTAGGAAATTACGCCTGGAGAAAATATAATCAAAAATTAAAATACCATCGTAAAAAAGATTAAACAATGTATTTTTCTCTGTTAACATGAATAAATATATTTTCAGGAATAAATTTTCAAGTGTTGCCATCAACATTTTTTTTTTTTTATTAGATAAAAATTTCAAATTTTTTTACTTCATTTAATACTCCAGTTTTTTTTGCCAGTTATATTCTCCTGAAATGTTTTTCCTGGTTATATATAATCACATA
>NW_026099575.1:516478-522009 GCF_025091365.1 Daktulosphaira vitifoliae
GACCAATTATTTATTTTTTATTTTTAAAATGACCAGATTAAAAACCTCTATAAATATTTTTAATAGGCATTACTTTAATATTTAGTCAGAGGTATCATATTATGAACTTTTTAATAGAAATAGACTTCAGAAATTTAACTTATCCAAATCAATAATACCTCGTATAATAATTGATTTTTTTTTTGTTATCTTTTATTTACAGTTTTTATTTATTGTGCGACGTATTGAAAAATTATTCAAAAAAATCCCATATCTTATCCAGAACGTGATCTTGGTTTTGTTACGTCCCTAGCAAATTTTCCAAGCTGCGCCCCTCCCATATATGCACATATTAAATTCTAAAATTTGTTTCCCTAACCTATGATCTGAATATAGCCCTGCTTTTATGGTATCCTAAACATAGATTAACATTTTGAAATAATGTTGTAATATTATATTTTTTATGTTATAAATTATCACTTACGATTTGTTAATTTCCATCTCCAAAACTTTAATACGGTCACTTGTTTCTAATAACTCATTTTTATCTTCCGCTATTTGACGCATGGCGCTGTTTAAATGTTTTTTTAATGATTCTTCTCTATCTTTTAAAAACATTATTTCCATTTTGTATCTTGCCGATTTTCTTGTGTAACTAAAAAATAGAATGAAAATTATGAATTTTGTAATAAAATTTTATTGTTTGAAAACTTCATATTTCTATAAATTATTCAAATTAAAAAAATTCGATATTAATTTTCCTTTACTTTTCTTGATTTTCCTTATTTGCTTCTTTTAAGATTTCTACTTCATTCATAAGTTTTTCACATTTGATTTTATAGTCATCAATTTGATCAATCAAAGAGTTAACATTTTCCAAATGAACTAAAGGTTGTGAGACACATTTTTGGACGACTGATTCATATTTTTTTGTCAAATCGGCATTTTCTTTAGTTTTTTTTTCTAAATCTTGTTCGGCTGTTTTCTTTTCCTGTTAAAAAATATTTATAATTTAAAAAATATATAAAAGTACATTTTTTACGCTCATTCCACCATTTGCAAACGCTGGGTTTCTTTAATGACTTCTTGAAATTTTGTATCGTAAATTAATTTGACTTTATTAACTTCGATACCAGCATCCACTACTAACCTCTTCAATTCTTCTTCAAGTCGATTAACTTCATCTGAAGGAAAGTATATTGTTATTATTGACTAAGTGAAATAAGTAAAATAGTCAATTTTTTTTTTAAATTAATTTGATAATTATAACCATTGGATTTTTTCAATTCTTCGGTGAAAATAATAATATAATTTTATAAACATGTATAAAAATTAAAGGACATGAAGCGCAATACTTTTCAAAAAAAGTTTTTTGTTACTAAAGAATAAATACACTGGTCTACAAAAAATTTCCACCAGAGACCATAATATACTTTCATAAAGCCATTTTTTGCTGATTTTAAATTTGTAATTTTTTTCTATCATATCATTTTTGAGATTATTACTAATTAGTAAAAAATAAGTATTTACATATGAAAAAAAAATAATAATAAGCTAAAACTAGTGATTTTAACGACATGTTAAGCTTTTCTCATAAATTTACTATGAATAGTAAGTATGCAAGTTCCTGACTACTAGAAATTTTTTATTTAATGATATCAATTTCAAACTTGTGAGTTGAGCTATAAAAAATTTAAAAGTCCAACATTTTTAAATTAAAAATTTGCATAAGAATAAAAATAAATTTTTATATGTATATACTAGTTTTTAATAATTATTAATTTTTATCTAAGACACTCAATATTTTAGTTTTGATGCAAAGCTGAGAAGGTATTAATTTTGCTAAGATGTGTTTTTTTTTGTCTTGTCATTTTTTCTCAGCTCTCACCGAACAGATTTCTTTCAACGATACACCAAAAGATCAGAAATCGTATCTAGTAGAAGACATTATCCTTAAAAATTGAAAAAATTTCCCTCGTTCCCCGTAAATGGCGGATATCTTAAAAAAACTACAAATTTAAAAACAATAAATTTCGATATTTTTCAATTGTTTTTAAATTGTTTTTTTTTAAATAGGCATAACTTTTTTATAAAACACCAAATCAATATAATTTGTTTTTATATAGATACGTGAGATACTTACCTATCATTTTGTATATTTTTTTTTATAAATCTAACCCTTTACCTACCCACAAGGGGGAATTCAAAATGACAACTTTTTCACAAAAAATTAACTTTTCAACTTAAATTTTGAAAGTATTCCGAAAATACCTAATAATCAAACATAAATATTTGTTAAATTAATTAGACAAATTTTGTTATTATTTAGGTAATATGCGAAACTCTAATTGCAGATTTGAATTCGACGCAAAAATAGGTTTACAAAAGTATATTTTTGTCTCTGATGAAAATTTATTTTTGACCAGTAAATTTATTTATAAATAACAAACATTTTTTATTTTTTAAGTACTGCATTAAAACCTTCAATTTTCATACACGTTTGCTATAAAAGTAATAACTACTTTATAATTAAAAATTACAATACTAAATTATTAAATATCCATTTCATACTATATTTAATTGCTATATAAATATTTATTCATAAATTATACTTATAAATCAACTACTAATTAGGGATAATGATAGAAATAGAAGTTAATTTTGCTTTTAGAATGATCAACCAATTTCTTACCATAAAAATAATAACAACTTTATAATTTCTCCGTAAAAATTACATTACTAAATGATTAAATATCCATTTCATACTATATTTAATTGCTATATAAATATTTATTCATATATTACACTTATAAATCATAAAACTATTAATCAGGATTTAAAAAAGGATAAAGGAGATCATGTAGCTTTTGAAATAATCCACCAATATTTTAAAATTAAACACTTTCTACATATTTGTAAAGAAGCCTTTTTTATGATAGTGTTTTTAATCACTGTCAGATATCATTTATAATGGACCCAACTATACCACATCCTCACTGTACCACATCCCCACTCTGCTGGGTTTTTTGATAGGCATGTTTAATGAGAAAAAAAAATTATAACATTATGAAACACGATTAATTTTATGCCAAAATAATCATTTTTCCGAGGCCACTTACATATAGGTTATAATTAAACATATGTATAAAGATCAAAAAATGTCTGAAACATTTTCAAAACTAATAATGACTAACAATAACTAATAAAATAGTGCAGGGTTTTTTATATGTTAATACTCGCTTTTTACTAATTAGTCAATTACTTTTTTTTTTTTTTACATTTTTACCGTAATAAATTTTTTAAATAAAAATCGTAGTATTTCTAGTGATGATAAAAATATATTAATATAAAAATATTTTACAATTAATTTTTAATTATTTAAAATAACCAAATATAATTAGATTAAAATGAAATTTAACAACACATCAGAAGACAAAATATAAATCACAAAAAAAATATAAAAAAACCCAGCACAGTGGAGTCGCGCCATAGTGGGGTTTTTGCATAGTTAGGTCCAGTATAGATTTAATCTGACAGTGATAAAATCACTATCATAAGAAACGCTTCGATGCAAATCTTTAGATAGTGTTTAATTCTAAAAAATTGATGGACAAAGCAACATCAATTTCTATTTCCTTAATTATACCCAGATTAGTTTTTCTTTTAATTATATATTATATAATTTTTAAAATTTATTGTTTTCAAATTATTATTGATTTTGATTTTTAATATGTTAAAAGTAATCATTTTGAACATACTTTTTTTTGTCCTTTAAAGTGAAAGTTTTCACAGAAAAAAAACACATCTTAGCAAAATTAATACCTTCTCAGCTTCACATCGAAGCTAAAAATGTAAGTAGAACAATGATTTTATTATGAATATAACTTATGGATAACAACTTTTTTGATCAATATTTCAGAAGTTAATAACATTGTTATACCTTAGTGAGAGAAGTATAGCCAAGAAATGTTTGTTGATAAAAACACCCACCTTTTCTTCTAGTACTTACTATAATTTTTTTCGTGTACAATCAATAAATAATTGTATGATTCATCCATAATAGTGTTTTAATAATAATTTAAAGATTTTTTAAGTAAAAATTTATATAATATCAATTAATATCTTATAATTAATTATAAAACATAAATGTAGAACAAAATTAATTTTAGTACAACATTTAATGATCTATTTCTATTGTCTCTGAAATTACTTCATATGTTGCTTTAAATTTTATTTCTTGATCTAAAAAAAATTGTATAAAACTATAATAGATGTTTTAATTAACATTTTTTTATTTTACATACCTAGTTCAATTAGCTCCTTTGGTTTTGGGACAAACGTTTCTTCAGTTATTGAATCATATTTAAATCCCAGTTGGAAATACTTTTCTATAATTTCTGTCTTGATATAATTTTTAATTTTCCTTATTAAGAATTTGAAAAATATTAATTTTATGCCTTGGTCAATAATAATTTTATATTCTTGATTCCATTCATTCCATAAATAATTCGTATCATAAGGTACAAATGTACAATAGTATAGCATTTCTTTTTTTATATTTTTTATAATTTTAAGAAAAAAATCAAACACAGTATCTAATATCCAAAAGTATGTAGATATATTGTCACGTGATAGAGATCTTTCATTTAATTTGTGAAGAACATTTGCTATTGTTTCTAATAAAGGACTCATTATGTAGTAATGTTTTTGATTCCTTGTAAAAGTAAACCATGGTTTGTCATGTAATAAATCTAAAGCATCCATTGCATTTTTCATCAATGTTGCTGTTGGAACAATAAAAGTGGCTATTAAGTCTATGAGTTCTTCGGTATAAATGCATCCATTTAAGAAATCGTGTTCTCCAAGAATTTTTTCTTGACAAATTGTTATCATGTTGATAATAATTGAAAAAAGATTATTCATAACTTTACCATATGTACATCCAAGATATATAGTCAAGGCTCGTATCTTTTGTATACATTTTGACCGATTTGTAGGTATTTCAATTAGACTTTTAAGATAATATTTTTTATTCAAATATTTTATAGAGTACACATCGTTCAAAATTTTCCATCCCGGATAATTTAGTAATGTATCTAATTGTAATATTTTTATTTTTGTAGTATTTTGTGTTTTAGTATATAAAATCACATAAAATAATAAAAAAATAATCTTGACAATTTTTAATGAAAACATTTAAAAAATAATTAAAATTGAAAATTTTTTGAACAAAATATAATTTGAAGTCTCAAAGACACGTACTCGTTTTGTTTTGCATTTAGAAATGATAAAGCTAAAATTTATAAAATATCTGTGATATTATTATAATTNAAGACACGTACTCGTTTTGTTTTGCATTTAGAAATGATAAAGTTAAAATTTATAAAATATCTGTGACATTATTATAATTTTCTTTAAATAGATTTGTTGCCACATAGATTTTACATTGCGTCACAAAAAAATTGCGTTATAACTCAATTATATTGTTGAAAAGTTTGAGTTTGGTTTGCTTATTATAATAAAGAAATAGTTTGATATTTTGCAGCATAATA
>NW_026099575.1:522109-538075 GCF_025091365.1 Daktulosphaira vitifoliae
AATAATCGATTTACAAATTTTTTTAATGAACTGGAGAATTATGTATAATTTTTACTAATACAAACGTCTCTAAGTAAACAATAGCTGAAAAATTCCCTACTCACTAATTTATTACTTGTCATACAATCAATAAATTCCTTTTTTTTCATTTACATTTTTAGGATTTGACATCAGTTGATGCCTAAAGCGACACAAATGTTATATATAGTACTTAAATTTANAAATTGATGCCTAAAGCGACACAAATGTTATATATAGTACTTAAATTTAGAGGGAATTCTTAAATTAATTTAGTTATTTAGCAGTTAGGCATTTGGAAGCTAAAATGGTAAGTAGTTATAATTTATTAAAATTTCATGTACACAAGGGAATTATTAAATAGGATTTTAGAATATTATTTTCTATAAAATGTCAATAAAACTTAAATTTAATATATGCTATTACTTACTATCTAAAATCAGTGTAAAATAATAATATTTAGTTGTATTATAATCTAATTTTAGGAATAAAATTTTAACGAAAATAAAAGCTATAAAAATAAAGTTATTTTGATAGCTTTTGCCAAAATTTATTTTTGCATTTTATGAGCTATGTGGTAGCTATGTAATAGAAAAATATTATGTAAATATTTATCTGTGTTAATTTTCCTTTTCTATACGTTGATTTCTTGACAATTTATTCTAGGTAACAATTAGGGATTTTTGATGGGTTGATAATAATTTTAGGATAAGTACTTATTGAGTTACAAGCATTTTAATAGATCGAGTGGATATATAGCATGAGTGAAGTATGCGTTATAAATATAAATCTGTAAGAGCTATACCCACCATATTAAAATACTTGTAACTTAATAAGTACTAAAGTTGTTTTCGACCTATCATAATTTATTGTAAAAAAACTTTAAAAAATGCTTTTAAGGAAGACTAAGATTTTGAAAGTTGTTTAAAAAAATTTTAAACTAAATTCTAATTAAACCCAAGGTTTTAAAGTTTGTTAGTTAGATTTGTTTTATTTTATACATGTTACGGATATAGTAGATAAACGGTCATTGTATACAATGACCAAAACAAAATATGTCAAGAATTTCATTGCTATTTAAATAATAAATAACTTAATTTATTGTAATATTTTTGAAAGGTCATTATTAGAGTCGCATTAAAAAATTGTACTTAACTCTCCAATCTCTAAACACATAACTTTTTAAATCACATTTTTATGTACATGTAAACTCAGTATTGGGTTTATTATTAACCCATACTAACTTCTCTACATGAACAATAAGTTTATTTCGATTAAAACATGAAAATTTAATGTTTACACTACATAATTTAGTTTTAATATTATATAGAGTGTAATATTTTATTACATAGAGTGGGTATGAAGAGCGTATGGAAATCATTTACTCTAGTACGAGCTGTAATAATAATAATTAAAAAAACTTTTCTTTAGTTCAGTTACCCAAAGT
Source organism: Daktulosphaira vitifoliae (assembly GCF_025091365.1). Lineage (NCBI taxonomy): Eukaryota > Metazoa > Arthropoda > Insecta > Hemiptera > Phylloxeridae > Daktulosphaira > Daktulosphaira vitifoliae. Next base: position 523,575 of record NW_026099575.1, read on the forward strand.
AATTTGGACACTAACAATTCTTGTTTTATGGGAAAATGTTCTCACATTATCACTAAGAAACGATAACATTAAAAGTGGTGACATTCTCAAAATCAACCAATCTACTAAAAAGATATTAAACAATAAACAACCGACAAAAAGATTAATAAGAAATTCTGATAGTATTCATTATGGAAGCCAAAACACTAATTTAGAGTTGAAAAATATTGAAAATCAATTTGTACTAACACCAAGTTTTAAAAGTAAAAAAATTACCGATCAATATATATTTGGACAACGTATAAGAAAAATGAAAATATTAAAACACCTTGTGAAGATAACTCTGAGTTTACATCACATAGTCATTATATTGAAACAAAAGACTTAATACAACCATTAATAATCAAAAAAGAAAATATACCAAACTTTAATACATATAATCAGGATTCATTTCAACCAGAAAAAACATTTTTCAGACCTGTTTTCGTAAAACCTAAACCAATTATAGTTGAATTTACAAATAAACCAAAACTAAAATCAACACAGACATCAATTAAACAACCAATAAAAAAAGAAAGTGAATTAATAAATTCTATACCTCAAAAGCCACAACTAATATACGAGAAACCTCAAATTCCATGTGAAGAAGAAAAAGAAACTCCTCATCCATCATCTTATTCTGGGTGGGGCAATCAAATAAACCAACCATCTGTTCCATCATTGCCAGGACAAGAAAATATAAAACCATCACCAGAAGTTTCTTGTGAAGAAAAGGTACAAGCATTCTCTCCAGCTCCACCACCACCACCACCACCACCAGGTCCTATTCAAACTATTCCTAATCAGCCAGGCAGTATATCATGGGGAGGAATATCAAATCCATCTAGTGTTTAATGGGGTCATCACTTGAATTTACATGTTGAGCGGATATTTATAATTGTGGAGAGTTTGCTTCCAAGAAATATTATCAAAAAGTTGCGATACTGTAACTGACGGTATAGATACTTTTTTTACAGTATTCTATTGTTTATCAATAATATTTTTATTATCCAGTTGATATTTCAACTTGAGTTCACGTGAAATCATTTTTGAGTTAATAGTTTTGTTTATCAGAGGCTAATCATTTTTTTCATCAATTATTTTTGTATTGGATTAGAATTTAAAATAATATCCTTTGTGGAAATGAAAGCAGTCATTGAAAATTAAAATTAAATAAATTTACTGTAACTATAAATTTAAAAACTAAAATAGGTAATAAATATTTGTAAATCTACTAAAAATTAATTAAATATTTCTAGTAATTTTTTTTGTTGAATATCAATTTGAATGTAACAAATATAAATTAGTTTTGAATTTTAATTAATAATTACTAGTTATAACTTATGTCATTTAGTTATATTGAGTGTTGGTATAAAAGTGTGATATAAATGTTTTTGATAGTAAATATAAAACTATTAATAATCATATTTTATTGAAATATAACACAAAAATATTATTTTAAAAAAGAGCAAGTAAATTAGTTGACTTTGGAAAGTAAATAACAGTTACTTAAAAATACTACCCCTTAAAGATGATTAAATCATAAGATGTTCTCGTCCGACTAATTTCTTAAATTTATCAATAACTTCAAATTTAGAATTAAGTGATTTTGTGTAAAACTGATAATAGATCAAATTTTGTAAGGAATTTGTTGAATTTAGTGATACTTAAGAGGCTGAACATAAAGTTATGGAATTTGTATCAATTTTTGATAATCTGATAAATTTACATTAGAAATAAGATAATGACGAGATTAAAAGTATTTCTTTACCTATAAATAGAATATATGCAAGTTTTTTTTAAATTTAATTGCAACCTCAAATATTGAAACATTTGTTAATAGCCTAAATTATTCAAGTTTTAAAATCTAATATAAATCAACTCATTTAAATTCACAAAATATTTTAGTTTTGAACTAATCTCAAAAGATATAAAATTAAAAATTGAGTATTAAAAAAATGACCGAACAAATTTTATTAATTAGATGACTCCTATTTCAATTTTCTTCAAAATTAACCTATGAAATTAAAGATGAGTATTATAGAAATATGATTGACCAATAAATATTAAAAATCTTTACTACCCTAACATCTTAAATTCTCAACTAACTATGCATCATTGTATTAGTAGAATTTTTATTAATGATTTCATCAAAGATTTGGGTTTGGTTACCTATAAATTTTTTTTGTGATATAAAATTAATTATAAACTACTAATTGTAATAATATAGTATTAGGTTTTCTTTATCTTCAATAAATAAACAAAACTGAAATATTATATTGAATATAAAATATTAGTTCAATTTCATCATCAGACTCATATTAATTATTGTCGTTAGCTCCATTTACAGGTTTTTAACTGTGTCTCATTCCAACAACGGATCGAAATGCTGTCATCATGAGATTTATGATGTTTATAAGTTATAGTATACACTTAAGTATTACCATAGTGTTATACTCTATAGTATTACTTATTACTTAATAATTAGTTAAGTTAAAAACAAACAATTAATATTAAAATCGAATATAAAATTTCATTTAAAAAATAATCTAAATTGTTAAGATCACTTCAAAAATAGTAATTGTAAATAAAAAACTCTGAATTCATTTAAAGATTAATATCAATACTATTAAAAAGTATGTTAATTAAAATTTTTGTAAATAAACTGTTTAATACCCATTTAATTAAACCCATTGTTTATTATTGTGTTATGAAACGGCGTGTCAGCTATGCAATTTAGCTACATGAATGTCTTAATTTCAATAATTTGTCAATTATTTATTATAAACTGTAAAAAAGGTTTAGACTCGATGCCTAAATAATAGAAAAATTTTAAATAAAACTGGCATAATGATATTTTACATTCACTAGATAATAATTAATACTAAACTATTTTAGTCAGAATTAATGGAATTTTGTAATCCTAAAATAATTTTATCAAATCTTGACATTTTTCCTTCTTTTGATAAGGAAGACTGTGCACCTATTATTAACATTTCTACAAATTCACTTCAGTACAATATTTTAATGAAAAGTACAATTTGTCTGTCACAGTAGGACAACAAAAACTATTGTTCTTTTTTAACTTTGATCCAAACTTGTAAATAATTTCAATATAGTTAAAATATTAGTATAGTATGAAAAATTGATTTTTTTTTCTAATGGTAAAATCAAATGTAATCATTTTTCTTAAAATACAATAAAATTTATCAGTTCTAATATGACAAAATTTCATAATTAAGTAGCAAAGTTAAAAAATCGAAATGCAGCTAATGATGGAAATGATTAAATTTTAATAAAATTCAAAACTAATACCCAACCAGAGTCTTTTTTTTGTAGGAATTGTTTACTATTCCTAAATTTATTATGAGTTAATTAAAAAATTAATAGTTTTAACTTCGATGTGAAGTATTATATATACTAAAATGTGTTTGATTTAATTTCTTTGTCTGTTACCATTCAATCTCAGCTCTCGCTGGACCGATTTTGATGAACAATATGAAATATGATTAACAATTATTTTTAATTTTTAAATATTTAAGTGGCTTATAATAAAAGAATTCAACGAATTAACTCTCCATGACAATCATGACTTTATCATATATAAACGTTGTCTATGTTGACATTGGGATCACTTCGTGTTTGCTCGTCAAAATAAGCTATCATCTCGTGTAAGTATTCAGAGTTATTTAACTAATTATTAATATGGCAAGCGAAAACAATACGGATAGTCATATTTATGAAACAAATATGAATGTTGTGAAACGCAGAATTGAAGAATTCTGGAATCGTCGTTTCATGAGTTCCAATTTAGTCGTTGATAGTCCAGAAGATCCCCAAACATCAAGACAGTCTAAAGGTGAAATTAATAACTGTAGACACTATTAAGATTAATTAAACTAATTATCAAGAGACGTGAAAACGATTAGATATAAAATATAACAAGAAATTAAAAAAGATTATTCTCTTTTTGATAAATAATGATTATTTTTTTATTGTAGTTAAAAAAATTTTAATATTATTCACTATTTCAGTAAATTATAAACATTAGAGTAGATGTAATATCAACGACAATGCATTTTTTCACCGTAAACATTTTCAAAATTAACTATTTAATTAATAACTTTTAAAATAATATTCTCTTAACAGCAAATTCTAGTGGAAATATTAACACTGCAACAAATACAGTTAAACCAAAAAAACCAACCTATCGTAAACAACTTGAAAGCGATGAAATTATTGCAGAAAAAATGGTAATTAAAATTGTACAGATATATCGACCCCTACAATTTAGTAGAAATAATTTAATATTTGTTATTATTTAGAGCAGCTGTAAAAATGTATTATTTTTAGAGATATTAGTAAAAGATGTTAATTAATTTCAATTTTAACATTTTAATCTTTTTGATTTCCAATAAGATTTTTAAAGAAAAGAGGCTTCTTATTGAAGATAATAATAACATATTAATTATATTCCAATTATTCATTTTAATTTGTCATTGGTTACGCCTAGAAATTGATACAGCGAGGAGATATTGGAACACTTATAAGGAATCAAAAATCTGGAAAATATGGAGAGAAACTATCAGTTCCAGCCAAAAAAAGTTATATACCAATTGTAAATGACAAAGCACCAAAAATACCAGCATATTTATTAGGAAAAGTAAATTTTATTTTGCATTGTTTTATATTCAAAAAGTATATAAGTAGCCTAAACATATCTTTTGATTTAACGTAGATTTTTTAAATAAATTAACTAAAATTTATACTATGATTTAATATGTTCTTATGATTCGTTAAGAGTTTTCATAAGAATCACTTGCATCGTAACAAATGCGATGAAAAAAAGCAACCCATAGAAGTATCTTCCAATGATAATGGTGGCCCTAATATAGAAAGTAACTTATCCGAAGAACATGATGAAGTCATTAAAAGTACATAAAAAAATTTAAACTAAATTTCGATTATTGAAACAATTATTTTATACTTTAAACTCTTAATACTTAAAGAATTAGAAGCTAATAATGAACCTTCAAACGACGTTACAATACCTGAAGTGTCTACTGATAAAGTAAAAGAAACACTAGAAGAAAAAATAATTCATTTAGAACCCGAAAAATATGAAGTAAAAGAACAACTCCTAGAAATATCCTCTTTTGAAAGTTCAAATTTAAAAAGAAAGTCATCCGATAAAGATGAGAAAATCATAAAAAGTACACAATAATTTTTTTTATAAATATTAACTTGCATATTATGTTTATTGAAATTATTTTCTTATATTTTAAAACATAAATACTTTTAGAGGCAAAAATTAGTTCTGAAATTTTACATGCGACAACGTCAAATGACGTTACATTACCAGAAGTGTCTACTGATAAAGTAAAAGAAACTCCAGAAGAAAAAATAACTCATTTAAAACCCACAAAATGCGGACCAAAAGAACAACTACAAGAGTTATCCTCTTCTGAAAGCCCAAATTTAAAGAGAAAATCATCAGAAAAAGATGAGAAAATCATAAAAAGTAGACAATAATTCTATTTTAAAAATTTGACCTTTCATTAGTTTATTGTAACAATTAAGCACTATTTTTATCCATTAATTTTTTAGAGTCTAAAGTTAGTTCTGAAGTTTCGCCTTCAAATATGAATGACGTGTTGCCTGTCGTGTCCGTTGTCAAAATTGATGAAATACCAAAGAAAGAAATAGGTAAAATAAAATTATTATATTTTATTGATTTCATTAATATTTATTTCACATAGAAACATCCATAACACATATTTTGTTTAACTATGTTTAATCTTATATTTCAAAACGTAGGAATAATTTTACTCATATTAAANCAAAACCTAGGAATAATTTTACTCATATTAAACCATTTAGCTAGCTTAAGTAATTTATGAGAAGTTTTTAACTCTTGTAGAAGTGACGCATGATCCGAACACAAATGAACTAGATCAGTATAACGCGCCTTCGTTTAAGTCCCATAAATCTTGGTACACTTCGGACATAATTAATGATTATCTCAAATTGATAGTGAAAAGGTCCAATGGCGAAGTTCATGCTGTCGTTACCAACTTCATACCAGCATATCTTCGAGGAGGTTATCCAGCTGTCAGAAGATGGATTAAAAAAGATATCCATTAAAAAAAGATACATTAAAGTTTCTTTTTGTGCCAATGAATGTACTTGGCGGACATTGGATATTGACTGTGGTAAACGTACCCGAAAGAACTGTGACATCATATGACAGTCTTAAGTGTTATGATGGTCCTTATCCTATGGTACTGAAGGAGTATCTAACTGACTGGGAGATGGATAAAAAAGGAGCAGCTTCGTCGTGGACTTTAAAAATCGGTGAGACGACTCGTCAAACTAATGGGTATGACTGTGGTCCATTTACGGTCGAACTAGCCGAAAAAATGGCTCGAGGAGACACAACTCCTATAAATGCGAGTCTTATGCCTTCTGTAAGATTAAGACACAGAGAAGAAATTATAGCCGGCCAACTATTTTTATAATTTTTTATGAAAGAAGTTGCTTAAATGGCTTGTATAAAATTTCCTAATTTTTACATTAAATTGATATTTTTGTTAATATTTATACTTCCTAATATTTTCTTACGTTTTAGAAGCTTATTGTAATTATTATTTTATGTTATTTTTCTTTGTTACACTGCTTTATTAAATAAATGTATATTAAATGTATAAATGTATTAAATAATTTTATATTTAAATAGCTATGTTGTGTGAATACAAAAACTATATAATAAACATTTATAGGAAAAATTAGTGAAAAAGTTGGTCAATTACAAATTTTAAAGTTAATGAATTTATCTACCATAATAAAAATTTAATTTTTAATGATTGATGATTCATAAAGAGTTTCACTTTTTTTTTTTGAATTTATAACTAAATTTGTAATTTTAAAAATTTGTTTGCAGTAATTTTTTTTTATGATCGACAAATAGACGGAGTAATGGATCAGCATAAAACTCATTAGCTTAAAAATATATAAAATTCTCTTCAATGCTCTTTTGTTTCCAAGGTCAATATTCAATTTAAAAAATTAATATTATGTTACACTAAAAATAAACGTCATGACCTCTTTTTTCGCTCATTTACAATTTTTAAAATAGCGATGTAGAATAAAAAGTTTTTGGCAATCAAAATAAAATAATAGCCCACTTCCAAAAAAAAAAATCAGTTTCTGGTTACGCCATTGATTACATTAACAGTAAATCAATGTCCTGTCACCGTTCAAATATACTAAGGCTGTCATTATAGTTAGTGTAGGGTTTGTTTTAATGAATCCATATTTAACAGATTTTGCGAACAGTATTAAATACAGTTAAGCAGTGCCCAGGAACTGACAACAGAACAACCGACTTTATCAGTGTCAGTGTGTGGATGAAATTTTCTTTGTTGAATAATAGTATTATAGTTTTAGTGTTTTGGTTTTAAATAATAATAAAAAAAAAAAGATAATAAATGTGTTTATATTTTTTTATTGCTTTGTCATAACATAAAATTTTCTTAACTAAAATAATCTTACATTCAAATAGCTATATTATGTGAATTATTCAAACAATAATGGATTCAAATAAGTTAAAAAATCATCCAATTATAAATTTTAACTGATTTCGTAACATAATTTAAATCTACTGAGCCAACATTCCACCCCAAAATGATGTTCCGGGAGGTCTGACACTTTTATATATAACTTAAATTAATGGTAATGTAATTTACTTTATTATGGAAAAATAAAATTTGACCTCTGGACTTGTCTTCATGGTGAAAATGGCTACTAAATGCTATTTTGTGTGAAAATTCTCAATTATATTTTTTTACATTTTTAACTTTATAATGCTATAACTTATTGAAAAGTGTATGGATCAACACAATTTTATTATGAAAAATAATATTTTTTAATAATTCCTTTTTTATTCAGGAAAATAGCAGATCATGAAGCTTTTGGAATAATCCATCAATTTTTTAAAATGAAACACTATCTAAAGATTTGCATCGAAGCGTTTTTTTATGATAGTGATTTTAATCACTTTCAGATATCATTATACTTGATCCAACTATGTCAAGTCACCACTGTGCCACGAACCCCCTGTGCTGGGTTTTTTTGTAATAAATCATTTCAAAAGAAATATTAATAATTTTTTTGTAACTCTTGGTGTTTAAATAGATGATAAAATTGAAATATTCTTAACTATTATCCTTATAGTTATATCACATTGTTTTTAACTAATTAATAATAATATCAAAAATTATTGGTGATGGAAAACATGTAACTACTGATTTGATATTTGCACAAAAAATTGAATAATATATATACATTTATATATATATATACAGGGTGATTGACTAACTATGCCTCACGAATTATCTCTGAAAATATAAGAGTTATAAACAATTTTTTTTTTTTAATCATTATAGATCTTTGATGAGCTGTTTCACAAGAAAATTTAAATTTTTACCACCATCCCTCATGCTTAAAAATAGTGTCAACTTCATATTTTCAAATGGCAACCCTATTTTTTTTTTATACCATTAGATTTAGTTTAATAAAAAAAAAATGTTTTGTAAAAAAAATANATATTTTTAATTTAATAAAATGTTTGAGTTTTTAATTTAATAGTAAATGGCATTTGAATTTTTAATATAACTTTATTAGCTTATTAGATATAAACATTTAAAGTTTCAAAATGTTGAGTTAATATATAGGTATAATACACAAGGTATTACAAATACAGGTAGCTAATTGGTTTTTTATGATATTGCTATCACAGTCACGGATTGTTTATTATCAATTATGATTATCAATAGATATACTTTCTGTATTGTCAGTTAGTGTATTTATAAACTCATAACAATGTGCCTTACTACAATTGATAATAACAATGCTGTGTACCTGCTAATATCAATGTTATAAAAAACCAATTAGCTACCTATATTTGTAACTCCTTGTGTATTATACCTGTATATTAATTAAAAATTTTGAAACTTTAAATGATTATATCTAATAAACGAATTAAGTTATATTAAAAATTCAAATGCCATTTACTATTAAATTAAAAACTCAAACATTTTATTAAATTAAAAATATGTGTTACCATTTAAAAAAACAAAGTTGACCCCCTTCCAAGGCATAAGGGATGAACTTAAAAAGTATTACGTAGTTAAAAATTGAAGAATAATGTGTAACTAAAGATAATAAAAAAAAAAAATGTTTAAATTATTATTATTCTGCAAGTAATTGAGTGGGTTATGATAAAAAAATCACCCCGTATATGTCTATTAAACGGTACAATGATGTTCTGTAAGATAGAGATATGGGCATATGCAAATGTGATCGCATAAGCTGCTCCCCCCTACACTTAAGGTCTGACCCTAAGCTTTAATACAAAACAAAAGAACTTTGGCAAAATAATTCTACGTAGGATAAGAAAAATTATTTAAAAAAACTTTTGGAGGGACATTAGCGTCGTTTTAAGAATCTCTGGGTCTTCAATGTCCACACTCCTTAATTCACAAGCTTCTTTTGAGCGTTGGAGGAGCTTCAAATGTCTATGTGTCTAGAAAAACAAGGTAATAAAAGTTTTTTTTTTCTCTGTTTTTTTATCGTACCTCATGTATGTTTTTTTTTTTTTTATTATGGCACTTAGTATACTATTTTATAAGGATTTTTCCTTCTTTTTTTCTTTATAATGGAAAGAGTATTAGTTTGTGTGTTGTGCCAGAGTTAAAATTTTTTTTTCCCAAAAAGAAATAAAAAAAAAATAATAATTAAGTTTATATGCCAGTATTTTTAACTCTACTTATGATTTATATAGCCCTCTAATTTTCTTAATCTAATTTCTCCCTTATTCTAAAATATATAATTATTATACATTTTCTTTTTTTTTTTTTGTATATCTTCTTTGTTGTTGATTACTGTTATTACTTCTATACTTTGTCGAATGGCTTCTTGTTCTTTACGGTTAATTTCTAGTTCGCACTATAGTCTGTCATAAAAATAAAAGAGGAGGATGGAAGAATTAAATAATCGAATATGTGTGATATTTATATCTTTGTCATAAAAAAAGAGGAAGGACTAATAATAGAATATAGATATTATGTTTAACGGATTGTTGAAGTACATTTAGTTACAAGGTGAAAATAAAGCATACGGTATACATTCGTATATATGTATATATTCATGAATTATTTATTAAGATACTACAACCACACATGGTTTGTCGTAAAATGTAAATTGAAGAAAAATTATATTCGGATGACGCGCACCTGAGTCATATTAATTCTACAATGAAATGTGCAATGATTATGGAGGAGGATTTTACGACTCTTAATATTTATTGGTCATATGAATGGGAAACAGCGTGTGTTCATGTAAAATGCTACTGTCCAATTGTTGGGCGCCAAGCCTTTATGGCTGAATTATTTTCTTTAAATAGATTTATAATACAAGTTAAAACATTTACGTTGAACACGTAGTATTACGATCAGAATGATGAGAAAGTAGTTATTAATAATATCCCTCTTTTTAAATTATCCACTTTTAGCAATTCTATTATTCCTTCTATAAAAGTTATTCTTGATTTATCTTAAGTTTATCTTTAATTTTCATGACATACTTAGAAATATAATATCTTACCTTGTGTCCAGCTAGCTTGATCGTTTGTTGTAAAAAAAATATATATAATAAGAACACTGACTTTAATCTACTTATTTATTTTATAATCTTATGAAAATTGTCAAACTCGAAATATTACTTCACTTATATTCCTTTTTACACCTTGTGTCTGAATATATGTGTTACTTTATATTTTAAAATGAAAATTTATATAACCAGATAGAATATGAGAACCAATCCCTAGTGACACGTCATAAACTATTGTTTTAACCGCTTAATGTTCTAGGGTAATGACTTCAACAAACCATCAGGATCTTGTGCAATCAATCAAACACTTATCTATCTAAATTTAAGATACACTCTACGATCTCCTTAGTGACTCGATATAAACCATTGCTTTACCAACAGTTTTAACCACTTGATGTGCTAAGGTAGATTTTCGAAATGCACTTATTAAATAGACATTCCAATTGAAGAATTAAAAAAATTCTTAATAATTCTTAAAATTCTTAAAAATTAAAAAAATAAATAAAATAAAAAGGTTAAGTTATTATTGTTTTTATTAAATTACTTATAAGAGAGTTAGATAAAAAAAACCTAGTTAGAAAAAGTTTTCAAGTCCGAGAGAGCACAATCGCGAAACAGTCTGTTGCAGAGACACTTCATGACCAGATTTTTAGAAAAAATAACATGACAAATGAGCCAGAAATTGCCCGATTTTGAGGAGGAAAATTAATGTTTTATATTTTAATTGCACAATGCTTTTCATTGGCTAGTCAATTAATTTAAAGAGACCTTTGCGCAATCTATTGTTCTACTAATTTATGCTAATGTTTCATACATGTATTGGTGTTTTATATCTATCATCTCCCATAATAATGTGATTTATTAGAAAAATCATCATTATAAAAATATAAATAAAATAAAATAAGTGCTAAATATCTATTAGTTTACTTAATTAAATGTAGACCGGTAGAAGTAGAAATTGCAAAAACCACTAATTGTTTTAATGAATTACCTGTAATTTATCAAAATAAAACTTAATATTTAATGCCCAAGCATCATGTATTACTCAACTATGGAGCTGAAATAGATTGCAATGACTTATTAANCTATGGAACTGAAATAGATTGCAATGACTTATTACCATCAGCCTATTTCTTAGAAAATGTTTGGTTCACTTTATCTCCACACTTTAAAGAAATTAATCTACAACAAATATTATTACCTGAAACAGCATTCACTTGGTCACATAGAACACCTGATTATTTAATGAACGCAAGATTATATCCAAAAGATTTAATAAAAACTTTCCAAAAACATCTCTTATTTACAGCAGAAGTTGTAATAGCTCAAAGTAATTTAGCTAGAGAATCAATGGGATACAGTATATATAATCAAAATTTAAAACTTAAATCTATTATCGATGAATATACAATAGAAAACTTAGTTGAACAAAAATTACAAAAATTATGGGAATTATTCACTGTAGTAGTGACTATAGCCTCAGGTTTTTTTGGAATCTTTTTAGTAGGTGAATTATTATTAATAGGTATCAATGCAATAATTAATTTCTCTATTTTATATGAAACATTTGGATGTAGTTACAAAATATTAGCAGGATTATTCTTAAGTAATACTCATTATATGATGCATAAAACTCATGCAGATAATTGTTATAAAGTATATAAAAATGATATATTAAAGAAATATTATAAACCAGGAGAATATATTGATGTAAATTCTGTACCAATAACAAAAAATTTTTTTACTGAATACTATCCAAAAAATAATAAATTAAATATTTATTCTATTTTAGAGGAAACTTCTGTAATACAGCAAAATAAATAGCAAGCAATATAAATTACATTATAATTTTACTCACTATAATAAGTATAATCAATATGTTCCAATACTTTCTTTTTCCATATATTACTATAAATGTTACACTTAATCACATAAATTAGCTTTAAAATCATTTTTTTTTTTTTTGTTTAATCAGAAATCCGTTAGTATAATTTTCAAACAAGCAACAGGAACGAACGCGGTGTACTAACAGGAGACATATTCAACAAACCCTCAATCGAAACGATATTACAGTTATACTAACTCAATCTATAAAATAAAAAAAAAGGGAATTTTTTTTTTTTTATATAAAGAATTTGTAATGGTAATTTAGAAATTTTAACCAAATCATAAATATTTTACTTCAAATTTAACAAATAACTATAACCAAATGCATATTAATAAATTAATGCAACTTGCTGAATACAAAAAATATAATCAAATAAGAGAAATAGAAAAATGCCCATTTATACTAGATTTTGATTTTTTAAAATTAATAATTGAACAAGATTTGGAAGAAAAAAAATTGGTTATGATAGATCAATCTTTAAATATACAAACCCTCCCCTAATTAATTTATTAAGAAATAAATTTAGCTATCTTAACATAGAGTTTTACATCATCAATTAATGTTAAATTAACACACGAAATATTAGAACCTGTATCTAAAATTGCAAACCTTTTAAAATTATTGAATTCAACTTCCATTGACAAAACTCTACCTTTTCTTTTGGCTTCTAATTTTTTATTAAAGTACGTAATATCGCTGACTTTCTTTTTTTTCCCACTAATATCTTTTTTTATTCTATAAATTTTGTCTCTGTTATACATAATGTAACTATTATTTCTACGATCTTCAAAATATACTGACCTATTAGAATTATTAACTAAAACTTGAATATTTTTTATCTCATCGCTAAGTCGTTCTATTTATCTTTTATAGTCCCTATCTCTTTTCTCTAACTGTCTTCTTAAATCTTGAACCTCAAGTTCTCTTTTTTTTTAATATTTATCTAGTTGAGATACCTGTCTATTTATAATGTCTGTGTACTCACTGATACCAGCGACTCCTCTATTGTTTATTCTAAACTGCATTAACTCAAACTTTTTCAAATTATCTTTTAAATTTTTCAAACTACTATTATCATGTAACAAAATAGCATGNGCATTAACTCAAACTTTTTCAAGTTATCTTTTAAATTTTTCAAACTACTATTATCATGTAACGAAATAGCATGCAATGCTGATCCTTTTAGTCCTCTTAAAATAAAAGTACAACTATCTTCTTCACTCATTTGTTTATTTAACTGTCTACATAAGTTTTCAATTTCTGTTACATAACTTATAACTGACTCTGACTCTTTCTGCCTACGTTTTTCCAGTTTATTTTTAATTAGAGTTAAATAGCCTATTGGTTGATATTCGTCTAGAAATTAGTTTTTTAATTCCTCATATGTCCAAATTGATTTTTTATCTTCTAAGTTTTCTAAAAATATACTAGCTGTCCTTTTTAAAAATATTGACAAACATTTTATTTTATCACTCTCACACAATCTATTAATTTCACTTGCCTTTTCATACTGTCTGTAAAATTTTCTTACATCCTCAGTACCCGAAAAATAATCTAGTTTCATCGACCAAGATCGATTATTAGACTCCATACTTGTAATATTTGAATTTATTGTTTCTATGCAATTAATTAATGAAAGTAAGTCTAGAATTTTTCCCTCTGTTGAGTTATTACAATTACCCGGTATTTGTTCTTCTTTGAAGGTTCTATATAAATCGTCTATATCTTCATAAAAATGTTCTTTACCTGAACCCTCTAATTTATTTTGATCACCCGACGAAGCGTTATTAATATTATTATAAAAATGATCCGGTTTTGTAATATCGCTAGTATTCGCGTAGGAATGATTTTTTTCTTCAATAAGGATGTCTGATAACTTTACACCTATACTTTCAAATTTACCTTCTACACTTGGTTCTACGTTACT
>NW_026099575.1:538834-552184 GCF_025091365.1 Daktulosphaira vitifoliae
AAAATTTTTTTTTTTTCTCTGGGAAGATTTTTAAATTATTAAATTTAATAGCTAAATAAAATTATTATATATAAATATATTTTGCACTAACCTTGGGTCTTCCGGTTAAATGTTTCAAGTAATCCTTGTATTGAAGTGATTGACGGATCAACTTATTGACGCACACACAAATTTCGATGCCACGAAAAAAAAACTTTGAGGGATCGTGTCGGTACGACCTCCAGTTGGGCGCCATTTTATGTCGTACGTTGATAGTGCCCCAACGTATACACAAAAATTTACACAAATTAATTAATATTTTATATATATATATATATTGACGATGAGTTTGTCGTTCAAGCTCTTCTCAAGTCCTCCCGTTGGATAAAGTAATCAGTTCCAATCTCTCTAATTAGTGCACTACTAAAGGGGTAGAGTATAGCCCCGTCAGCACAGTCTAGCTCAAAAGTAGCAGACTGAAATGTGGCTCCTTGTCAGCCACCAGCACAACTACCTTTTTACTATACCCACTAAAGGACAGTTAATGGTAAACTAGCCAGCTCGTACATTAATTATTAAAATTGACTAAAGGACCAGTAGTCCAACCTTGACTCAAGCCGCACACACACACACACAATTCTAAGAACACGGTGAATATAAAAATTTTGCGCTAAGTCCAGGTTTTTAAATAGCTTTTTTATTTAAGAAACGTATTAAATACAAAGTCAAAAACGTAATATCAAAATGTAATACAAAACAATGCTTGAAAAAAATGTTTTGTCTTTAGAATAACCTACTGAAATTACATAAAGTTTTAAATAAAAGTTATAGAAGTATTAAAATACGAAAACATAATTGAACTAAATAAATATCATTTTTACGATTTTCAATTTTAAGATATTTTTCAAAGTTTCTAAAATTGAGAGTGTTTTTTCGAATTTGCGGTAATGATGGGTACAATTAAATTGAACTCGGATTCTTTTGTCGAATTAATCATTAAAAACGGTAAATCGAGAGCAGAAAATTTGTATGGACAGGAATTAAAAAAACATACTTGATCACAAAACAAATACTTTCTTAGTTTCAAATTGAAGCTAAGTCTAAAAAAACTTATTTAATTAATCAAAATTAATTAAATGTAGCGACAATTATTTTTTTTTGACACAATAGCAACCTTTTTCTAAAAAATAATTTTAAAGAGATAAATTTCATTTTTTTTTATTCGATACTTACCGGAGCCAAATCCTAGGGGTGCAAAATAATGTGTAAAAAACTATTTATTAATAGAACATTTTATTAGTTATAAATATTATTTTTATATTATATAATTTAAAAGGTTATAATAGGCGATAAAAGAGTCGTTGATAAAAACAAGTTAAGTTATTAATAATATAAATGTGACGAAAGTAATAGCATTAAAAACTATGTCTATAAGGAACACAATAATAAGCTGCTCAGTTATCTTGTCACATTTTTACGCTTATTTTTTTTTTTTTGAAAAAGGTTATAGTGAGATCGAAGAAATACATAAATATCTTTAAATTAATATATAAATATGATTTGTATATATATATTTGTATATATAATATATAAACATGATTGACATGGGTAAATACACAGCTTTGAAACGATCTTTAACATATTTTGATTTTATTTCGTGCGAGCATGAAATCAATGGCGTTCAAACTGTTCATAAATATAATAAGATTTAAACGTCAATAGTACGTATATTTTTTTTTTTTTTTTGAAAAAGGTCTCAGTGAGATTGTAGAAATACTAAAATGACATTTCTCGCTTAAGCCCTATATTATTAATGAGGGAGAGGAATGGTAGTATCCACATAACTCAATATTTTTTATGCCCTAATTGCATCTTTTGGAATATATTAAGCGAGTAATTTGTAAAAAAGCACTTTATTCGATTTTTAAGTTAGTAAGCAGTTCTAATTTTAGTATTCATAAAAGAAGTTCATAACAAAGACACATATTGACACACAAGCTTAGAGTACGAGGTGTGACAATAAAATAACGAGACTTTCTAAATATAACCTAAACTATTAACGTTATCTATAAAACGATTATTGAAATATAATTAGGAAACACTTATCTAAAAGTACTATAAACACTGATGAAATCGGTTAATTTTCTTATACGTTAGTAACCTTTTTATTAGTGCCAATTCGACTATACTGCCGAAAAATATTAGATATAAAATTCGAACAACGTGTTAAAATTAAAATTCTTGTTAAATTAAAAAAAACTGTTTCGGAATCATTTCGTATGTTATGTGAAGTTTATGGTAAAGAATGTTTATTAAGAGCTCGCGTTTTTGAATGACTCAAACGGTTTTGCAATGAAATAGAGGACATGGAAGACAATGATCGTCCTGAACGTCCTACCACATGTTCAACAAACGAAAACGTTGAAAAAAATTATTCGGCAAGATCGTCGATTAAGTGTTAGAGCTGTAGCAGAGATGGTAAATATTGATAGAGAAAGTGCTCGTAAAATTTTAGTTGAAAATTTAAAATTGAAAAAAGTATGTGCTAAAATGGTCTCTAAAAATTTGACGATTGATCAAAAATTAAATCGCAAAGAAATTTGTTCTGACACCTTAAAAATCATCAAAGATGATTCATCTTTTATAAATAATATCATTACGTGTGATGAAACGTGGATTTTTACAGATGATCCTGATACTAAGAGGCAATCCATGCATTGGAAGACACCAACTTCCCCAAGAATGAAGAAAGCACGAATGAGCAAGTCGAAATTTAAAGCAATGCTCATTGTTTTCTTTGACATTAAGGGAATAATTTTTGTTGAATGGGTTTCTAGTGGGCAAACTGTCAACCAATATTATTATATAGAGGTATTAATTAAATTAAGAGAACGTGTTAGAAAAAAGCGACCAGATCTGTGGAAAAATGGCTGGGATCTTCACTAAGACAATGCTCCAACTCACAGTGCATTTTCAATTCAACATTTTTTAACTGAAAAAAAATGTCTGTACTTCAACATTTCCCGTACTCGCCAAACCTTGCTCCTTGTGACTTCTTCTTATTCCCAAAAATTAAAAGTTTATTAAAAGGAACCCATTTTCAAACGGTTGATGACGTAAAAATGAAAACGGCAGAACTTTTAAAAGGGCTAACTGAAAGCGATTGGCAACATTGTTTTCAAGAATGACAGCGACGTATGCTACAGTGTGTTGATGCTGAGGAAAGGTATTTTGAAGGTGACGATCATTAAATTGTAACATTTTAAAAATAAATAACTTTTATTAAAAAAGTCTCGTTATTTTATTGTCACACCTCGTATTTTTAAAAAAAAAAACTAACTAAAATATGTGTAAATTAAATAAATAATAATTTTTAACAACATTGTTTCAGCTTTGGACATGAACTAATATAGTAGAACTTAATTATAACAAATAGTTTCTCAATAAATTACGACCTAAAAAAAGTATAAAAAAGTTTTTTTTATTGTTAAAGTAATATATCAGGTGAGAACATGAGTTCATTAGTATTTTTAATTGACCACATTTATTTGTAAGTGAGGCTAAACGCTTAAATCTA
This sequence comes from Daktulosphaira vitifoliae, assembly GCF_025091365.1. Classification (NCBI taxonomy): domain Eukaryota; kingdom Metazoa; phylum Arthropoda; class Insecta; order Hemiptera; family Phylloxeridae; genus Daktulosphaira; species Daktulosphaira vitifoliae. The sequence continues at coordinate 542,391 of NW_026099575.1, forward strand.
TACTTGTATAAATACGAGTAAATTGCACTTTATGTTATTTGAATATATTTCTGGTGGTCGGACAGTTGTTATCACGCGATGGCAACGCGAATACGCCTCAGCGAAGGGCAATAGCATATAAATCGTTAGTTATCGTAATATATCTATAGTATTTTATTATATAAAATTGTTGACTTATAAATTCAAGTAAGAAAAATTTAAATTGTGTAACTGAATAAATAAACTATTTAAAACCTAGGTAATGTTCTTTAGGTGCCAATAATTGTACACTTAACTCTGTTGATAATATACCGGTAGCTTCAAATTTATATAGGAGTCGGACGGTCATGTGACAACGAGGCTTATGCGACGGTAGTTATTATTATATTAACAATATACAGATATTTCCAAACTGGAAGTCGGACAAGGCGTAGCAGACGAGCAATAACATATACTTTGGAAGTTATTATACAGAATAACTGCGGCCCCATGTTTTAGTCTATCCCTAGAAGTATTATATTGAAACAATTTTTTAATATTTTTACTGCGATTGTTAAGTGTAGTATCTTATGAAACCACCTTCAAAATAATAAATAAATGTATTACTCAAAGGGTTAATAGTTACTTTGATTATTAAATATTTTTAAATAATGCTCTGAAATTTTTTTAAACTAATTTTTGTGATAGAAAAGAAATTAAATGGTAACTTTGGAAGAGATATTTATTTTATAGACACCTTAATATACTTTTATATGGAGTAGTGTAGCTTAAAAACATTCTGTTATTTTCATATAGAGAACTAAATTTACCTAGTACGTTAGCCACCTGTACTTCTTTTGACATTAGTAAAGGAAAACCATGCTAACCCAGTACTATGCTTACATTCACTGAAGAAAGATTTAAAGTAATATATATCTTATTGAATTTCATATTTTTGGTATCACTTAATATATCACCCTGATTTATGATATATTATTTAGTTTTATGTTCTTTGTAGTATTAAATATTTTAAAAATAATCATTTTAAGGGGAAGTGGGGTAATTTTTTTAGATAAATGCTTAAGTGTACATTTCACTCTTACATTTAATAAGACAGAAAAATATATAGACAAGAATTGATTAATTTAAAATAAAATCTTCTAAATATTCTAAGGGAAAAAATGAATTAACAATTAACAATTAAAAATAAGTCGTTTCATATCTTAACGATATCAATCGTTGTTGTAAACCTAACCCAACCCAACCAAGTTTTTTGATAAGATTAATTTCGTAACAAATTATGTATTTACATTTAATAAAACATAACTATTTTGNGTAATAAATTATGTATTTATATTTAATAAAACATAACTATTTTGTTTTATTTTTTTGGAATCTTAGAACAAAAAAATATCTGATATTTTTACAAAGTACTTTAAAAAGTTAAATAAACTAGAACACGAAAAGTGTGTCCCCACACTTTTCTTGTTAACATTATCTGTAAGCAATTTGAATGTAATGAGTAGTGTTAATAATGATACACCACTTTCACATAATTCTGTTAAAGAAATAACTCATGTGGAATGTCATAGTATTTTACTTAAAGAATTTGTTAATAAATATTCAACTCTTTATGGCTTCCATTTAATTACTTACAATGTGTACAGTTCAATTCATTTGCCAGCTTTTGTACTTGTACATGGCTCACTTGTTAAGTTTAGTTGTTTTAAATATAAAAATTATTTATATAACTTTAAGAAATCTATTAAATATGCAATACAAGAAGTTTATAATAGAATTTTGGAAAAACAAATATTAAATTATACGCTCCCGTTCCAATCATTCTGTTTGTCCAACTCTATGCAATGAAGTTATGCAACAAAAAATTCCTTCTAAATTTATTAATGCCTCGGATAGTATTTTTGAACAAATTATTTTACCCTTTTTCAATATTATACTATAATTAATAACAAAGTACATTACATTAGCTTTAATTTAAGATTTATATTAAAGTGTCAGACTTTCCGGAACACTTTCAAAAGTTCGTTGAAGAAGTTCTACTTTTTACATGCATTTTTTAGATTTGAACCCCCCTCGTATATAGAGAAATGGTCCGATTTAAAGAAACAGTATGTCGAGTGAAAAATGTATATAAATACTACTTCTCATGAAAAAATTGTATTGATCCGTACACTTTTCAAAAAGTTATAGCATAATATAGTTAAATATGTAAAATACAAAATCGAAAATTTTCACACAAAAATAGCATTCAATAGCTATTTTCACTATGAAGACAGAATAAAGTTCGAATTTTTTTTTTTTGCATAATAAAGAACATTACATTAGCTTTAATTTAAGATATAAAAGTGGCAGACTTTCCAGAACACTTTCAAAATTTAAGTTGAAAAAGTAAATTTTTTGTGAAAAAGTTGTCATATTGAATCTCTCCTTGTGGGCAGGTAAAGGGTCACATATAAAAAAAATATATACCAAAAGAAAGGCAATGATATCATGCATCTACAGTAAAACTCGCTTAAGACGCTCTCGCTTAAGACGCTTTCCTGCATAAGACGCTGTTTTTCGTCGGTCCCTAGACATTTCCTATACTAGTCAATGTAAAAACCACCTGTTAAGACGCTCAGTTTTTCTCTGTCTAATCGGGTAAAACGCTCTTTTGTTCAGCATATTACGATAAATTGTAGTAGTTTTGTGAAATAAAAATAGAATTTTTAGTATTATACGTGATCTTATCGTTTTATNGAACGTATGAACGAATGAACGATATCTATTTTTTTTGCGATCCGGATCAACTCGTTCACTGATATGACCCGTTCAAAAAGACCCGTTCGTTCGTGAACGACCCATCACTAGTAAGTGCTGTTCGTTCGCATGTGTATAACCGTCATTTCGTTATGGCTAATGGTATAAAACGTAAAGCGCTATCAATTTCGGACAAACTTAACATTTTGAAGAAGTACGATGAAGGATTGGTTGAGAAAAAAAAACAAAAGGATATTGCTAATGAACTGGGGATACCTTCTTCTACTTTAAGAACTTAATTGAAAAATAGACATGAAATAGAACAAAGCAGCATGTTAGGTGGCAGCAAACGACAAAAATTAAAACACGGGAAGTATGAAAAGTTGTAAAATGTTTTATTGGAGTGGTTTCAACAAGCTCGCAGTTTAACATTTAGTTTGCAACACCTATCGGAAATTCGGAAAGTATTATCCTCTGTTGAAAATTCCGAAGAAATGTTAGGTTGTCTTAATAAAATTGAAAACTTTCTTTCTGAAACGCATTGTCAGAACTTAAAACAATCAAAAATAGATAATTTTTTTTAATAAACAATGTATTTCCCATTAAATTATGTTTAATAATAAAAAAATAAACTCGATATTTCAATCACATAATTTTTTTTTTCATTCCCGCATAAGAGGCTTTCCCGCTTAAGAAGTTCTAGAGAGCTGGTCCCTTAAAGAGCGTCTTAAGCGAGTTTTACTGTATATAAAAAAAATTATATTGATTTAGTTATTTTTAAAAAAGTTATGGCAATTTTAAGTAAAAAAAATTGAAAAAATTTCGAATATTAGCGATTTTTAAATTTCTAATTTTTTTGGAGGTTTCTTCCATTTACAGGGAACAAGGGATTTTTTTTCAATTTTTGAGGGTAATGTCTTCGACAAGATACGATTTGTGATCTTTTGACGTATCATTGAAAGAAATCGGTTCGGTGAGAGCTGAAAAACAGTGGTAACAGACACACGAAAAAAAAAAAAAAAAACATCTTAGTAAAACCAATACTTTCTCAGGCATCGAAGCTAATATACGGTGTATGATCATGGATCTTTTTGTTAAAATGAAATGACTGCATATGGTTAGTCAAAAAATGTAAAGTGAAGGAAAATTACACACGGATGGCACTAATTCGAATAATATTAATTCTACTATGAAATGTGCAATTGATCTGGGCGAGGATTTTATGACTCTTGATATTTTTATCGATTGTAGTATATGTAGGAAACGATGTGCGTTTGCGTAAAATGCAACTGTCCGATTGTTTGTCGCCAAGCTTTAATAGCTGAATTATTTTTTATATGAATGATAAATGTAAGTAAAATATTTATATTACACACATACACACAATAGCGATGATGAAATAATTTTTTTTTAATTATGTACGTTAGGAGTTAATTCTATTATTCCCACGATAAAAGTTATTCATAGCTTATTTTAAATCTATCTTACATTTTTATGACATGCTTAGAAATATAATTTCTTACCTTGTGTCCAGCTCAGCTTGAACGTTTGTTGAACAAAAAAAATATAATAAGAGCACTGACTTTAATCTACTTATTTATTTTATAATCTTATAAAAATTGTTAAACATTAAATATTATTTCACTTAGCTTCCTTTCTATACTTGGTATCTGTATATATATATGTATATATATTCTTTTATACTTCAAAATAAAAATTTATAGAACCAAATAGATTATGAGAACCAATCCCTAGTGACATGCTGCAAATTATTGTTTTACAAATAATTTCAACTGCTTCATGTTCTAGGGTAATGATTTCAACAAACCATCAGTATCTTGTTCAATGAATCAAACACTTATCTATCTAAATTTAAGATACACTCTACGATCTTCTTAGTGACTCGACATAAACTATTGTTTTACCAACAGTTTTAAACACTTTATGTGCTTAGGTAGCNCAGTTTTAACCACTTTATGTGCTTAGGTAGATTTTCGAAATGCACTTATTAAATAGACAATTCAATTAAAGAATTTAAAAAAATTCTTAAATAGTACAACTCACAAAGTAAAAAATAAAAAAATTTAATTGTCTTTAATTAGGTGCCGTCTTCAAAAGTGTTACCCACTGCATCTTACATAATTAACATCAACAACACTTTTAATTTGTAAACTACAATTAAATTGACACAAACACTTTAGTACCCAGCGATGACTACAGGGCACATGATGCAAATAAATTACATGCTGGTTATCCAAAACTATTATCACAATAAGATAACACTCTTTGACGTTATAATAGATAAAATCCATTCAGCTTCCCATGTGCTTTCTCGCTACAGTCTTAAAAGTTGACTAAGTTATACCTAAACGGGGCAACGCTGGTCCTGTATTATTTATATCCCACTAAAAGGGTCGTTCGCGATTACCTAACCCAATAAATATTAACTCTCAATTAACAACGATAACAAGCATATATTTCTATTTAATATTATTTAAATTTAACCTGACTGGATCTCTAGAGATGTTGGTGGTGTCCAAATTAGGTGACCTACGGCAGCGAGTGTACGCAACCCGAAATAATAGTTCATACTTAATAGTAATATCATACTTTAAGAATATCTGTTGACAAATTCTTAATTGATACATTTCTATTAACTATACTAATGACCCATACTAAATAAGAGTTTTAATTCGTCCTAAAACTAGTTTCAAAACGAATACAGAACATTTTGGGCACATTCTTAATGAGACGACTTACATAAGTGATTTTAATCACTGTTAAATTTAAATCTAAACGGGTTTCCAATTTTCCCGGCATCTTTCCATAGTTAAAACTAAAGTAGAACCTTAGGTATTTGTTATTATTATTTTTTCACACCAAAATTTATTTTTATATAAGAACACATATATATCTAAATGTACTAGATTTTTAAATTCATCATATCTCATTTGAATTTTTACCCACAAAAAAATATTGATAACATAAATTATAACGTACGAGAAATTTAATGTTTTTAATAAAAAAAAAAAAGCAGTTTTTAATATGAATATTATTTGACTATGTGAAATAAAAATAAAAACATTCTGTTCTTAGATTAAAGATACCACTAAAATTATCACAATTCAATAGCCTTGTAAAATAATTGTGAATGTATCAATTTATTTAAGATACATATAACAAATGACTTTTTTATAACAAATGTTAAAACTCGTACATGCGACATTTCTTTCTGAAAATGTTAGCATAGTACAGCCAGTTTTTTTTTTTCATTTGTAAATTTATAGCGCGTACTAGTGACATAACTGTCTCGATATATCAAACTATGTACAGCCCGCTATTTTTATATTATAAGATTAAAGTCATCGTTTGTTTTGAAAGTGTAATATAAATTAAAACAAACTTTCATATATCAATATGACTTTTTATAGGCAGTTCTCAAAATCAAATTCATATGTATATATACAGAGTTTTCAGTAAATAAGGAAACAAGCCAATTGTTCCAACAATGAGAACAATATAAAGCCGTTCGCTTACTTACTGAAAACTCTATATATAATACAATATACAAAATATAATATATATATATGTATATAAAGGTTATGATAAAAAAAGAGGTATCTATAATTAAAGAACCAACATTTTTGTTTAAATTTCATATAGTCAAATAATATTTTCAATCAATTAATGTGAATCACTTTTTTTATCTATGATATCAAATCTCGTATATAATAATGTATGTATTCAACATTTTTCAAGTTGGAAAAAAGTCTAATGTAGTCTAAACTGTAGTGAAGTATATCTCAAAAATTTAATACATACAGTTGTATAGGTGCAACTAGTAGCTATTAGATATTAACCTCACAAAAAATGTAGGATATATGTGTGTTCTTATATAAAAATATTCTTTAGGGTGAGAAAATAATAATAACATCAACTTAAAATTTTATTCTAGATGTGCCTATAGAAAAGTTTCAACGAAATGGTAAACCAGATTAGATTTATATTTAACAGCGATATAAACCACTAATGCAATACGTTTCAATACAAATAGCATCATCGTTTAAAATTTAACGTACATTCCATGAAACATTGAATACTCAAATTTACTATAAAGTTTCAATGTGTATTAAATGTCATTTGTAATTTTGAATAGATAAGAATACCATCATTATTATTATTCATTAATAATTTAGTAAGGACACTTGTAAAAACTTATTTGATATTTGTCAAAACTATTAATTTTCGTTGTAACAACAAATGTTTCCAAATAAACTATCACAATATTCATAGCCTGACCGCTTTCAGCTCGATCAAACATCCACTTTCATATTCACCTCGATTTAAAGTAAAGTGAAGACTAACATTTATTTCAGTATTGAAATGTATTCAATTTTAATCACCTCTACATAGTAACTTTAAAATCTCAGACGAAACTTATGTAAGTTATTTAAAGAAATAATCATTTTTGAGCTTGCTTCAAATATTATATACTAATATATACAGTTAGTTTTCTCTTTTATTCTTTCACGCAAATGTTCTAGCAGATTATACTATTAGTAAGTTTAGTTCAGATCTATTTTAAATGAACCCTTTTATCCACATCGCTAGTTATAATTTAATTTCTTTAATAGTAAATCAATTACAAAGGGTCTTGTATATTATATTAAGTAATGTTAGTCGGCGAAATAACGGATACTACTCACCTACGCCTATTCATTATTAAATAAACTGTCTACATAAATTTATACTTTATTTAAGTTACTATAAATATTTTAACTCTAATAAGGTGTCAATAATTGTTGCACGGTAGTAAATGAGGTTAAATTGCCTGCTCAAAAATTTTTGGACAAAAAAAAAAAATTTAAATTGACGTCTTTGCACCTATGTTTATTTAAAAAAAAATAAGTTATGATGTGTATATTGAACGGGAGACAGGCAACAAATGTACTCTATTATGATTATAACGATACACGCAGGATACTTTTGTATTCTTAAAAAAACCAAAAAGGCAACTTTTAATCTCAAAAAATTATGCAAGCCACAAATTACATATCTTTAGGTACAACCATTGATGATATAGCGAAATACACAAATAAAAATAAGACACTAAAACAAACTATTCATACTATCCTCAAGATCTCAAGAAGCTTTTGGTTACTCGGCTCGAACTCAATCTGGTCGACGTCGACGGACTGGCCGAAGGCTAGTTTGATTTCAAGAGGGGACGTCCACGGAAGACGCGACTTCCTTCTTTAGGGCAGAGAACGGATAGGGCTTTGGAGCGGCAAGTGCCTGGACATACGAAACGCGCTCAACTCAGTGCGATGGTCTCACATCCTCGGAGAGCTGAACGCATTTTGGGTGACTCTGAGCATCAGCCGGATGATCCAGTCTTACTTTAGGGGCAGCGTCATCACTTACGAGAGCGCTGCGGGAACAATTGAAAGGTAAGTTCTATAATGCCATATATTGTGTATTCATATGCAAAAAGTGATCACCAACAATACTATTATTTTTTTATTAGTTAAATAAAATTAAAACTATATTAAAAATATTATTAATTTAAAAAATAAAAAATAATAAACTCTAAAGCCACAAAAAATGACTAAAAAGTCGCGGATACGTATTTCGGAAACAATGTTACCATTATCAACGCTAAACACATACTGACACCCCGACTAGAAAAAACTCCCTTATAGTAATCTTATCACCCCTAGTGATATCATCACTAAGTAATATTATCACATTTTGCCAGTTTATACAAGTTTAATAATGAATTTTTCAGTGGACCAAGATCCCAATTAATTATATTTTAATTTAAAACATTTCTATTGCATCTCTAATATTAAGTTTTTTGTAATTAATTACGTATTTAATTACTTAATGGTTTTAATGGAGTGTTTATGTGTCAATAAATGTTCAGCTACTGGAGATTTCTCTACTTCATGATTTTTAATGTTTCTTAAGTGCTTCTTAAACCTGACCCCTATATTTCTTTTTGTTTGTCCTACGTAAAATTTATTACAACTTTCACATTGTATTTATAAATGTCTGATTTCCCCCTTCTTCTACCTTATCTTTAGGGTTACCTAATAAATTTTTTAAATTATTACTCTCAGATGTTACTAAAGTAATACCAAAATTTTTAAATCGGATAATATAAAATTGATGATCTAATTACTTTTTGTTCCCCCACGTTAGTGAGTATACTTAGTCCAACTTTTTTTTCCACTTTTGTGTTCGGAATAATTTTGAAATTATGTTTTCATTATACCCATTAAATCTAGCTATTTATTTTATAACCACCAGTACTTTATTAAAATCAATTTTATTTATCGGACTATTAATTAATCTGTATACCATACTATTAAAAGCTACCAATTTGTGTTGCCATGTGTGGTTCAATGTGTTGGGAATGTATCTGTACGTGTGCGTGCTTTTCCGATAAATTTCAAAATTTAGTTCCCCCTCTGCTTTTTTAATTAATAAATCCAAAAAATGCAATATTCCTCTACTTCTTGTTCATATGTGAATTTAATCGATGGGTAAAAAGAATTTAAATGTTGTATAAAAACCTTCATATTAAGATCTTTATNTGAATTTAATCGATGGGTAAAAAGAATTTAAATGTTGTATGAAAACCTTCATATTAAGATCTTTAGTTATAACTGCAAAAATATCATCTACATACCTAACCCAAATTTTTGGAAAATCACCATAAGTGTGATTTAAATTTGTTTCAAACCTACTCATTATTAGCTGCTCATAGTAATTTAATACAATTCTGTTTGTAATGATTAACATTACGCTTGTTACATAGTTTTACACTTTACTGTTACATAATGTTTACTAAATCTGTTTATACCTAGAGGGAAATTGCATTTTTTGGATTTATTATAGTATTTTATTTTCTATAATTATTAAAACACAAATTTATATTTATGCAATTCCATAAATATTTATAATGGTGTATCTAATAATGCTCTTTATACAAAATTATAATAACAGTTTTATTTATTTGACTTGTATTTCGAAGATTAGTACTTAATGTAAACTCATATTTAAGAATGTCA
>NW_026099575.1:552284-554001 GCF_025091365.1 Daktulosphaira vitifoliae
CAAATTCACTTCAGTACAATATTTTAATGAAAAGTACAATTTGTCTGTCACAGTAGGACAACAAAAACTATTGTTCTTTTTAAACTTTGATATAAACTTGTAAATAATTTCAATATAGTTAAAATGTTAGTATAGTATGAAAAATTGANTTCAATATAGTTAAAATGTTAGTATAGTATGAAAAATTGATTTTTTTCTAATGGTAAAATCAAATGTAATCATTTTTCTTAAAATACAATAAAATTTATCAGTTCTAATATGACAAAATTTCATAATTAAGTAGCAAAGTTAAAAAATCGAAATGCAGCTAATGATGGAAATGATTAAATTTTAATAAAATTCAAAACTAATACCCAACCAGAGTCTTTTTTTTGTAGGAATTGTTTACTATTCCTAAATTTATTATGAGTTAATTAAAAAATTAATAGTTTTAACTTCGATGTGAAGTATTATATATACTAAAATGTGTTTGATTTAATTTCTTTGTCTGTTACCATTCAATCTCAGCTCTCGCTGGACCGATTTTGATGAACAATATGAAATATGATTAACAATTATTTTTAATTTTTAAATATTTAAGTGGCTTATAATAAAAGAATTCAACGAATTAACTCTCCATGACAATCATGACTTTATCATATATAAACGTTGTCTATGTTGACATTGGGATCACTTCGTGTTTGCTCGTCAAAATAAGCTATCATCTCGTGTAAGTATTTAGAGTTATTTAACTAATTATTAATATGGCAAGCGAAAACAATACGGATAGTCATATTTATGAAACAAATATGAATGTTGTGAAACGCAGAATTGAAGAATTCTGGAATCGTCGTTTCATGAGTTCCAATTTAGTCGTTGATAGTCCAGAAGATCCCCAAACATCAAGACAGTCTAAAGGTGAAATTAATAACTGTAGACACTATTAAGATAAATTAAACTAATTATCAAGAGACGTGAAAACGATTAGATATAAAATATAACAAGAAATTAAAAAAGATTATTCTCTTTTTGTAAATAATGATTATTTTGTATTGTAGTTAAAAAAATTTTAATATTATTCACTATTTCAGTAAATTATAAACATTAGAGTAGATATAATATCAACGTCAATGCATTTTTTCACCGTAAACATTTTCAAAATTAACTATTTAATTAATAACTTTTAAAATAATATTCTCTTAACAGCAAATTCTAGTGGAAGTATTAACACTGCAACAAATACAGTTAAGCCAAAAAAACCAACCTATCGTAAACAGCTTGAAAGCGATGAAATTATTGCAGAAAAAATGGTAATTAAAATTGTATAGATATATCGACCCCTACAATTTAGTAGAAATAATTTAATATTTGTTATTATTTAGAACAGCTGTATAAATGTATTATTTTTAGAGATATTAGTAAAAGATGATAAATAATTTCAATTTTAATATCTTAATCATTTTGATTTCCAATAAGATTTTTAAAGAAAAGAGACTTTTTATCGAAGACAATAATAACATATTAATTATATTCCAATTATTCATTTTAATTTGACATTGGTTACGCCTAGAAATTGATACAGCGAGGAGATATTGGAACACTTATTAGGAATCAAAAATCTGGAAAATATGGAGAGAATCTATCAGTTCCAGCCAAAAAAAGTTATATACCAATTGTAAATGACAAAGCACCAAAAATACCAGCATATTTATTAGGAAAAGTAAATTGTATTCTGCAT
>NW_026099575.1:554744-575463 GCF_025091365.1 Daktulosphaira vitifoliae
GAAAGCCCAAATTTAAAGAGAAAATCATCCGAAAAAGATGAGAAAATCATAAAAAGTAGACAATAATTCTATTTTAAAAATTTGACCTTTCATTAGTTTATTGTAACAATTAAGCACTATTTTTATACATTAATTTTTTAGAGTCTAAAGTTAGTTCTGAAGTTTCGCCTTCAAATATGAATGACGTGTTGCCTGCCGTGTCCGTTGTCAAAATTGATGAAATACCAAAGAAAGAAATAGGTAAAGTAAAATTATTTTATTTTATTGATTTCATTAATATTTATTTCACATAGAAACATCCATAACACATATTGTGTTTAACTATGTTTAATCTTATATTTCAAAACCTAGGAATAATTTTACTCATATTAAACCATTTAGCTAGCTTAAGTAATTTATGAGAAGTTTTTAACTCTTGTAGAAGTGACGCATGATCCGAACACAAATGAACTAGATCAGTATAACGCGCCTTCGTTTAAGTCCCCTAAATCTTGGTACACTTCGGACACAATTAATGATTATCTCAAATTGATAGTGAAAAGGTCCAATGGCGAAGTTCATGCTGTCGTTACCGACTTCATACCAGCATATCTTCGAGGAGGTTATCCAGCTGTCAGAAGATGGATAAAAAAAGATATCCATACATTAAAGTTTCTTTTTGTGCCAATGAATGTACTTGGCGGACATTGGATATTGACTGTGGTAAACGTACCCGAAAGAACTGTGACATCATATGACAGTCTCAAGTGTTATGATGGTCCTTATTCTATGGTACTGAAGGAGTATCTAACTGACTGGGAGATGGATAAAAAAGGAGCAGCTTCATCGTGGACTTTAAAAATCGGTGAGACGACTCGTCAAACTAATGGGTATGACTGTGGTCCATTTACGGTCGAGCTAGCAGAAAAAATGTCACGTGGAGACACAACTCCTATTAATGCGAGTCTTATGTCTTCTGTAAGATTAAGACACAGAGAAGAAATTATAGCCGGCCAACTATTTCTATAATTTCTCATGAAAGATATTGCTTAAATGGCTTATATAAAGTTCCTAATTTTTACATTAAATTGATAATTTTGTTAATACGCTTTTATACTTCCTAACATTTTCTTACGTTTTATAAGCTTAGTGTTATTATTATTTTTTGTGATTTTTCTTTGTTACATTGCTTTATTAAATAAATCTATATTAATTGTAATAAATAATATATTAAATGTATAAATGTATTAAATAATTTTATATTTAAATAGCTATGTTGTGTTAATACAAAAACTATATAATAAACATTTATAGGAAAAATTAGTGAAACAGTTGGTCAATTACAAATTTTAAAGTTAATGGATTTATCTACCATAATAAAAATTTAATTTTAAATGATTGATGATTCATAAAGAGTTTCACTTTTTTTTTTAAATTTATAACTAAATTTGTAATTTTAAAAATTTGTTTGCAGTAATTTTTTATTATGATCGACAAATAAACGGAATAATGGAGCAGCATAAAACTCATTAGCTTAAAAATATATAAAATTCTCTCCAATACTCTTTTGTTTCCACGGTCAATATTCAATTTAAAAAATTAATTTGATGTTACACTAAAAATAAACGTCATAATCTCTTTTTTCGCTCATTTACAATTTTTAAAATAGCGATGTAGAATAAAATGTTTTTGGCAATCAAAATAAAATAATAGCCCACTTCCAAAAAAAAAAAATCAGTTTCTGGTTACGCCATTGATTACATTAACAGTAAATCAATGTCCTGTCACCGTTTAAATATACTAAGGCTGTCATTATAGTTAGTTTAGGGTTTGTTTTAATGAATCCATATTTAACAGATTTGGCGAACAGTATTAAATACTCTTAAGCAGTGCCCAGGAACTGACCACAGAACAACCGACTTTATCAGTGTCAGTGTGTGGATGAAATTGTTCTTTGTTGAATAATAGTATTATAGTTTTAGTGTTTTGGTTTTAAATAATAATAAAAAAAAAAGATAATAAATGTGTTTATATTTTTTTATTGCTTTGACATAATATAAAATTTTCTTAACTGAAATAATCTTACATTCAAATAGCTATATTATGTGAATTATTTAAACAATAATGGATTCAAATAAGTTAAAAAATCAGCCAATTATAAATTTTAACTGATTTCGTAACATAATTTAAATCTACTGAGCCAACATCCCACCCCAAAATGATGTTCCGGAAGGTCTGACACTTTTATATATATCTTAAATTAATGGTAATGTAATTTACTTTATTATGGAAAAATAAAATTTGACCTCTGGACTTATATTTATATACTTCATTCATTGGACATACTTTTTTTTAAATCGGACCATTTCCTTTAATACAGGGGGGGTCGAAAACATAAAAATGCTTATAGAAAGTAGAACTTTTTCAACTTAATTTTTGAAAGTGTTCCGGAAATACTGATTCTTTTATAATATCTAACATTAAAGCTTATGTAATATACTTTAATATTAGAAAAAAAAATTTTGGACTTTATTTTGTCTTCACGGTGAAAAAGGCTTTCAAATGCTATTTTTTGTGTGAAAATTGTCGATTTTATTTTTAAAATTTTTAACTTTATAATGCTATAACTTATTAAAATGTGTATGGATCAACACAATTTTTTTATGAGAAATAAAATTTTTTAATAATCCCTGTTTTCATTTGACATACTTTATCTTAATCAGGATATTAATAAGGAACTAGCAGATCATGTAACTTTTGGAATAATCCATCAATTTTTTAAAATGAAACACTGTCTAAAGATTTGCATCGAAGCCTTTTTTTATTATAGTGATTTTAATCGCTATTAATTTTATTAAGATACTTTTTGTCGATTTCTATAAAATAAATTTGTTGATAAATTTAATCATGTTTATTGTTTTATATATCTTTTGTTTGAAATTTTGCCTTATTTTTAAAATTCTTTAGCTTACTGTTCAATTGTACGTTTTTCATATAGAATTTTTTTTTTATACACGCAGAGTGCATATTAGGATATTAATTTACAGTTGAAATAATACATAAATTCAGGACGGTTTTAAGTATATAAGTTTCTACATTCATTATCAGAATAGTACACTATTAATAATCTTATTTATCTCATTAATGATGTATTTGTCTGTAAGTTTATCGTAAAAATTGGCATCCGTCTATGTCAACTATGCTGACCAACGTCAAATCACAGTAACCAATATTATTATCAAAATTAAATTANCAAATCACAGTAACCAATATTATTATCAAAATTAAATTTTTTTACATAATATCAGGAATAAATAACCTGTTGAATTTTTTGTAATTATTTTATAATATAAATACGATTATATTATAGAATATTTTATTAATATTATTAAAATATTAATAATTTTGTTTATACCAGGGGCGTATTTAAGGAAGATTAGGCGATTGTCTCCCTTGAACTAGCGCTATCATAATTTTGTTGAAAATTTCTAAGAAATAAGGACCAAATGGCCCATTTTTTTGATCATCACTGATTATTAGCGAAAATAATATCTATAGTATTTTTAACAAAGTAAAAACAATTAAATGTCTCCTTAAAATAATTTCTGAATACGCCCAAGGGGAATTCCTCATTAACAAACGTCGACCTCATAACCCAATAAATTTTACTATATTCTTTTTTTGAATTTTCCTGATTTTAATAATTAAATTTTTAATATATTTTTGTTACACCGATTCTGATGTAATATTTTTCCTGTAAAACTCTTATCGTGCCCAGCGTGGCCGGGTACTTCTTACGAGGATGGCCCAAAGAGGCTTATACGCCGAAGGCTAGTGTAATTATTAATGACTTTTTTTTTAAATTTAAACTTTAAGAAATATATTTAGATGGTTTTTGAGATAAGTTGGTTAAATTAATAACATTATTTTTACAAGTGATCAAAAATAAAAGAAAAAATTTCATTATAAAAAATAACTTACTTACAATGGGAACAATTAATAATGCTAAATACAGTAGAAAATTTCAAATAATATTGATCAATTATTTAAAAATTACACAACTTGTATCTTAAATAATAAAAATTAATGACAATACTGTTCTAATAAAAAAGAGCAAGTGTAAATTTATTAATTGTTAATCGCAATATTAAGTAAATTAATATACCAATGTTACGATACAAATTATATATATATGGTTAATATGCAACCTGGTTATTTCATCCATCAGGTCTTAAGTCCTTCTTATTGGATTCTGATCGCCTTATGGACATCAAAAATTCTCCTGGTGACAAACACCGATCACGGAACTTGGCTGTGGGTTGAGGCACTCCACTATCAGTCATAGGATATTTCTAGTATAAGCGCCAGACTGGATCGCTGTACACAACGACGCACAAAAATTCAGATCGTGTTAACCGATGGCACGCAAGTGAAGCTACACTTTATCGGCGGCCAAACATCCTCCCCCTTTGGGAGACGTCGTGATAAAGAAGAATGTCTCACAAATAGTACAGGTCGAACGATGACTTCTCGGTTGCATTTATAAATCATAGTAATAGGTGAAAGGTAACAAATATAAAAAAAATCAAACGATTTGGCTGCAACGAAAAATTTGTAACTTTCATGGCGCCTTGAAAAGAAAGGGTCGCCAACCCACTGGGCGAGACACTGTATTGTCGGACCACAGTAGGATTTAAAAAAAAATTAACTATTGTAAATTAAAAGCAATTTAATATAAAAAAACTATAAAAGTAATAAAGGTTAAAGTTGATGTCCGTTGAGTCGTTGATAGTTGATGTACACCAAAACCTCGTGACAGTTGTTACATAACCATATAGATCAGGGTTGACCTTATACAAGGCCGTTGCCCGTACCTTATAAACTAGGGGAGTTGATTTTTGAAAGGAAAAAAAATATACAAGTCCATTGAAGATGGAACAAGCGAAAAAAAAAATATGATGGTTAAGTTATATTAAGGGGAATTTATTAAGTAAAAAAAAAAAACAAAAAAAATTAAGTTAACACGAGGCAAAAAACCGAACGGTCAAAAAACTTCGTCTACAAATTAACTGGGACAAAGAAAAAAAACAGATATTAATAAAAAAAATAGTTACACCTACACTTTTATTATTAGAGAATACGATGAACGTCTTCGGGTACCCGCCGGCTATTAATCGCGGCATTGCCGCTAAGCACGGCGGGTATACGTCCCAAGTAAGCAACTGGTTTTAGGCAGTTAGACTTAGCTTGCAAGACGTTGGGACAACCCGGAATAAAATGCACTACGTCACCACATTGTACCAATAATATATACATATATTTATGCACCACTCAGTATCATGTCATATAAAACCTATACAAAAAAAATCTAGATATAACATGACAGGTGGTCTTGTAACACGCCTGCCATGTTGAGGGACCTAAATAATAAAAAAAATAGGGAAACCTACACAAAAAAAAAACAATAAAAAAATTCGCCACACGTGCTTATAGCACGGTGCACAAAAAAAATAATCTGGCTCAAAACATTAAAACAAAACTTATACATTACCGGCCCCGAAGGGCTAAAGAATATGAGGCAGGCTCAACCGACGCCAATAAAAAAAATCACATTGTATAACCAATAGCGGGCACTCGCGACAAAAAATATATATAAAATTAAAATGTTGCAGCGCACACAACAACAAAAAAACTTACGCTAAGGACGGGAAATAGTGTGACCAGTTCCGACTATGGCTATTCCCCGACAAAACTTCCGTCGTTTGACCCGGCGGTCCGTTGGCGACAACACGGCTGCCTTTAAAGTGGGGTCAACAAATTTTAATACTCAGTGCCGGAAATTATTAAGAAAAAATTGAATTATCGCATATCATAAGGCAACAATGTAGGTGATGAGCAGTGCAAATGACGTTTAAGATAGGAAAGGAGCGAGTTGAATGTACACACAAAGGCCGTCCATAAACCGGTCCGAAGCAGTACACAGCTGACTATCTCGCACGCGCACAAACAAATCACAAATAATATCTATATATAAAAATAGACAGAGAAAATAAACAGATACTTTTTGTCACGTTACACAGGTTGAAAAAAATATTTAAAACACAACTTGGAATATACAATACAACTTAACTAAATTGAGCTCACATATCGGGTTCCAACATAAATACATGAATTATATAAAAAATAAATAAGAACAAACAAATTATTAATAATATGCGGTTAGTCATCACATAAATACAAATTTTACTATAATCTTACCAACTATTGAACGTCAAAAAATCGCAATATTTTAATGGCTAGATTGTGGATTCTCTGCGCCAATGAGCTAAATTAATAATAAACATTAATTATTAATGTTAAATATTAATTACTATTATAGTAATCAGCTGTAATCAGTTTATTATCACAAAAAAACTTAAAAAACAACGGATGTATATTTTAAAAACATTAAGATTGGCATTAAGTTTGACATGAAAAGTATCAAAACATAAGATAATTGTTATTTCTAGAAAATAATTTTATTTAATTTGTATCAATTATCATTAATTTATTTAACATCCACTATAAAATGTTCTAATAATTTTTAAACAACATAAATCAACTTTTTAAACATTGATTTAATAATAAATCAATAAAATATTTTCAAATTAATTTGTTGAAAAATAACTAAAATAATTTGATTTTTTATAATAATTATTTATTATAGAATACAATATAACAAATATTTTGAGTTGAACAATTTTAAGAAATAAAGTATATTTACTTATTTATAATCAACAAAATAAATTCAAGAGTAATTTAATGTAGAATTTACAGTAAAAATATTAAACATAAAACTAAAATCATTAAAAAATTGAATTCAAGTTATATAAATTAAGTGCATAAAAAAATTTTATGTTTTATAAAGAAATGTATATAATGAAAATACAATTATTTAAATTTACTTTTCAGTAAAATATGTCATCCGACAGCATGCTGCGGCAAAAATTTAAGAATTATAAGGTATTTATATTTATTCGAAAATCGGTAGTATGTTTAACGTGAAAATTAGAATATACCGAAATTTGTCTTTTATCAGTATAATGCCAATAATTAGAAAAAAATCAAAATTTAAAGCAGTACTTAATCGAAAAATAGTGAATTAATATTTAACATTAATAGTAATCAGCTGATTCTGGATACTTCAAGAATTTTTTATTAGTGTAAAGTTTATTGTCGTTGGATAAGTATTTAGTGTTCATATTGAAAAAGCGGCCGAAAAACGCAGTGATGGAATCATGTCTATTGTCAATATAATTATGCTGAATTTCCATGTTTAGATCGAATAGTTTGCCAAATTGTATCAACTAGAAAATTAATTGATCGACATTAACTACAATTGTGATTTACTTATAGAAATTTGATTCATTTACCTCGTTTCGACCTGTAGTTTTAGGTATGTGAAGTGCTACGTTGGGAGCAATACTTCTCAACAGGTCGAAGAGTTTTTTACCGCCTCCTTCGTAGTTGCTACACATATGCTTTTCGAGACTGTAAACTTTATGTTTCTTATACGAAGGGCCGCCCCATGGAGGAGAAGTCACTATGACCTGTGGCTTATATTTTTTTAAGGATTCTGCGATTTCAAAGAAATCTCCCAGTATAAATGTAATCTTCTCTCTGACTCCGTAAATCTCAGCATTTCTTTTCGCGAATTCCAATTTATTAGCATCGTTATCCACAGCGATTACTTGTTTGTATCTTTTGGCCAATTGGATGACGTTACCACCAGCACCACAAAACGGATCCATAGCGACGTGTAGGCCTGGACATCTTAACGCTATGTGTGTACTCAAGATTTCGGGACATACTGAATAAAATGATTCTATAAAAAAAAAAAAAACGTCAAATATAGTAAAACACTTAAGTTTGTTGAAATAATAATTTTATTACCATTGTCCATCATGATTCCTTCGTCGAATTTTGAAAACAATAAGTACCTCTTATCCCATAAATGTTTTTTAATGTCATTAGGCCGAGTTCTAGTTTCGGAATATTTGTTGTTATTATTTTCACGTTGTAAATTTCCATTCATTTTAGTCTTTTCCAGGTCTTTTGGAGTAAAAAGTTCAGTTTTTTTACTTAGCAACGAACTGTTAGTGTTAGATGTTATAATATTTTCTGTTAATTTTTTAGACTGTATTCTATTAAATTTGAGTGAATTTTCTATTAAGGTGCGGTTTTCTTGATTTGTAGTAATTATATTTCCTGGCACTATTTCAAATGGTTGTGTTGAATTATTGTTTTTGGACTGTATTAAGTCTGAGTTATAAGACTTAACAGCTTTTACAGAAGTCTCTGTAGGATTGTTAATGGTCTCTTTTTCAATTTCAGTTTTCGTAACAATTTCTGGGTTTAGATTTTTGACGGTTTCAATTTCATTATTCATTAATGAAATGTTCGTATTAATTTTTGAGGGCTCTTTTTCGGTTTCAATTATCGGAGTTCCCGTAAATTTATCTTCTAAGAGCGATTCTTCTAATATTGAATTTTTTGTCAAAATAGGCGTTTCCAAATTAATAGGATGTGTAGTCAAAACTGGGTGGCGATAATTCATAATAGATTCTACTGGTTTAGTTGAAGTAATTTTCTTCTTAAAAAGTTTCATCTCTAAAAAAGTCTGCAGCGACACAACTGCCAACGACATAAACATAATATCTCTGATTACTTGAAATGGAATTATAAAATATATCACCAGCGTCGTTATCACAAAAAACAAATGCGAATCCATATTTTTTTATAAATATATACACAAAAAACTTAAAAATATTAGATATACGTAGAGAAAAATGTAACAGTTAAAGTGTTTAAAAAATATACGTACTCATTTATGACAAAAAATAACTTAAGCAAAAATCACCAAACGGTGTCGATTTAAATAGCATTTTTTATCCTATTTATACAAAAAAAATTTGCCTTTTTTCATATTATTTCAGCCAATTAATATAACAAAACATTTTTTATTTGGCCAACAATTAAAACATTTTTTTTAAAACTCCTGTGAAATTCAAATGCAAGTATTTATTATTATTTTTATCTTTATTCTACATTTTAAGTTTCTTTTTAACAAACTATTTAGTTGTTATCAATTAGCCATAAATTAATTTTGCAATAATTTTTACAAAATTATTTGAATTATTGAATTTTAAAACTTAAAATTACGATAAATTAGAACACTGGACATATAGAAATAAAATAAAACGTCAGATCATAAATGACCATGTCAGTTATTTTGCCTAAGTACGCCGTTTCTAATAAGTTTACTTTTTTTTAAGAACGTAAAATATAAAAATTACTTTAATTTAAATCAAATAAGCAAATTTAGTGTCTTAGATGATTGTGGCGCTTGTCACGATTTATTTTTATGATTTTATTGTAACGTCTTATTGTTATGTAAAACTAAGTATTTTTAATTTAAATTCATAATATGAATAAACTCAAGACAAGATATTTATTGGTAATGTTTTGAATACCTCATTTAACATAAAAAATAAATAAATTTGTATTTAAACATTATACTTTCAATAAATTTACGAAAAATAAGTTTTATTTTATTCAAAATATATTGTATTTGAAACAATATCATTTTCTTAACAGTTTTTTGCAAAAAAATATCAAGTTGAAAAATAAATTATGATCACGTCTTAATTGCATTATTTTATATAATAATCATTTTGTTTTGTACTAAATGAATCGAATCGATTAACCAAAATCAATATAACTATTTAAAAAACAAGATAGTAAGACAAAAATATGTCTAAATTAATTTTCATTTTAGTTTCTGCGTCTCGTCGAACAATTTACTTCCAAAAAATATACCATAAATGAAAATTTTTAATGAATCATAAGAAAAATGTTACCCATACAAATATTTAATTTTACTGTTCACATAATTATTTGGATAAAATATCAGTCATATTTTTCTATATAACTAAAAATTGAAATTATAAGTGTTTACTAATTCTGTTCATTTTTTTTTTTTTATTGCTATGTAATTACAGTGTTTATAAGGCGATTATTATAGTAAAAATAATTTATATAAATAACGGGAAAAGGAATTTATGAAAGCTATTAGACCTCGGAAAATCATGACTTTTCACATTTTTTTCGTAAAATCAAATCTATATATGAGTAGTTTTGATTATAAATAAGTAAATATACTTTATTTCTTAAAATTGTTCAACTCAAAATATTTGTTATATTGTATTCTATAATAAATAATTATTATAAAAAATCAAATTATTTTAGTTATTTTTCAACAAATTAATTTGAAAATATTTTATTGATTTATTATTAAATCAATGTTTAAAAAGTTGATTTATGTTGTTTAAAAATTATTAGAACATTTTATAGTGGATGTTGAATAAATTAATGATAATTGATACAAATTAAATAAAATTATTTTCTAGAAATAACAATTATCTTATGTTTTGATACTTTTCATGTCAAACTTAATGCCAATCTTAATGTTTTTAAAATATACATCCGTTGTTTTTTTAGTTTTTTTGTGATGTTGGATTTGATTAATATATTTAACTTTTAATTTAGTTAAAAAATTAGCCGCTAGTAGTCAATAAAAATTTTTTTAATATTAATTATTTAAACCACACTTAGAATCGTCTCTTTTCTAATATATTAGATTGAAAATTCTGAAACCCATAAAAATTCTTTAGTTAATTACAGCATCACAAGACCAATAACTTCTTTGCTTCGCTTCAAAATAACAAATGAACAAAGTAAGAAATGTTGAAAAATTTACTCAATTTATAACACATAAATATTGATTATAATTGTAAAAATCCATTGTTAAATTCACGTGAAATCCAAATTCATTTTTTTTTTAAATATGATTTATTAAATAACATGTTACCAACATATTTTGAAATAAATTAAAGCTAATGTAATATACTTTATCATGAAAAAAAAAAATTTCGTACTTTATCTTATCTTCACGGTGAAAATGACTACCTAATGCTATTTTTGTGTGAAAATTTTCGATTTTGTATTTTCCATTTTCAACTTTATTATGCTATAACTTTTTGAAAAATGTATGGATCAATACAATTTTTTCATGAAAAGTAGTATTTATATACATCTTTCATTCGACATACTGTTTTTTTAAATCGAACCATTTCCCTATATACGAGGGGGGTTTAAATCTAAAAAATATATATAGAAAGTAGAACTTTTTCAACTTAACTTTTGAAAGAGTTCCGGAAGGTCCGACACTTTTATATATATATTAAATTAAAGGTAATGTAATATACTTTATTATGGAAAAAAAAAATTTGACTTCTGGACTTGTCTTCGTGGTAAAAATCATGTAGCTTTTAGAATAATCGACCAATTTTTTAAAAGTAATCACTATCTAAAGATTTGCATTGAAGCGTTTTTTTTATAGTGATTTTAATCACTGTCAGATATTATTATACTTGATCCAACTATGCCAAGTCACCACTGTGCCGCGACCCTCCTGTGCTGGGTTTTTTATTATGATCGACAAATAGACGGAGTAATGGAGCCAAAATTATTTATATATTTTTGTAGCAGCTTAAAACTCATTAGCTTAAAAATATATAAAATTCTCTCCAATACTCTTTTGTTTCCACGGTCAATATTCAATTTAAAAAATTAATTTTATGTTACTCTAAAAATAAACGTCATAACCTCTTTTTCGCTCATTTAAAATTTTTGAAATAGCGATGTAGAATAAAATGTTTTTGACAATCAAAATAAAATAATAGCCCACTTCCAAAAAAAAAATCAGATTCTGGTTACGCCATTGATTACATTAACAGTAAATCAATGTCCTGTCACCGTTTAAATATACTAAGGCTGTCATTATAGTTAGTGTAGGGTTTGTTTTAATGAATCCATATTTAACAGATTTTGCGAACAGTATTAAATACAGTTTATAACATCTCTAAAGAATATATTTTTAAGTAGATGAAGTACCTAGTTATGCTTATACGAATAACTTAAATATCTCATTCACGCACTACATAAATGTCTAATTGTTTACTTGTATGATTAGGAAATTTATATAGACAACCTAATCGACACGTACACGTGAAATCGGTGTATTTGACGATTACAAAATAAAACGGTCAAATGGTACCAAGAGTTCATGAATAATAGTCTCATGATAGCCATTTATGGCGTATAAAAGTATTTGCCGGTTGAATATATTGAAAAACAGTATCAGGGATTTAGAAGGTTAATTTTCATTTACTCAAGGGTCGTGATGGTACAGTATGATGGTCGGCTTCTATTCTTGTAGTCGTTATAAGCATACCACGCAACGTGTTGGTTAATGGTACAGAACTGCTATTCACCTTTGAATTAATTACAATCATGTATTACTAGGATATATAATAATTAATGAATTATCATTTCAATAACAATTACAATACACAATTAAAGAATAATTCAACTATATAAGAAACCAATGTGTGTAAATATAGGAATTTTGAAATGGTAACTTTGAGATTAAAATTATATAGGACAAAGCGGGAGAACAATAATCTTATCTCCTAAGGGATCTTAAAAGACTAAAGGACAAAAAACATAACTAAACAACAAATTAAAGAATACAACTAACTGATGATGTCTGTCAACGAGGCATGCACTGATGTCGGTGTTTGTTTCCCCTTCCGGTCCATGTGTGTCGTCGCCGTCAAGTGGTCTGGCCGTTTTGTTCAAATGTGTTTTGGCCGGTCGTTTTTTTCTGTCTACAGCCTTCTACTTAGTTTTTATTTTGCGTATATTGAACATCTCATGGCTGCCTAGCTTTACTTTTGGCCCTGGCAATCGAGCCATGGGTGAAGATTCATTTGTTGGCTACGGCCTGGGAATCATGATAATATAATTTGGTAATTTTGTACAGCATTCCCGTTTTTCTTCATTTTTGTCCATTTCATTGTTTCCTCTATTTGTGCATTGTCACGAGGTTTCTTTAAAAATGACATTAATATATTTTAAATATTTTAATATGATTATTCTATCTGATCTCTTGGCATATTTGCTCATTGACTATTGGTAAATTATGATAAAATATCATTTTCGTCAATTCTATCATTATTTTTGTTATGTTGAGTGTAATAAAACCTCACATGTGTTGGACCAATCTAGATGTGCTTAGCAGTCTCAAGGCTCGGTATAAAGGACCTCGATCCATATTGACCAATGTCATGTTCTTAGTTTGAGCATTAATGCAATGATAACCATTTTATTTTATTCAATATTGGAAAGTACGATCCTGTCCCTTGGTCAAATCGAACATAGTCAATACAGCAGTGTCAGAGATTATTTTTTCCCTCATGTCCCTTTTATTTTATTTGTCCTTTAGCTCGTTTAATAGTTTGTAATAATTTTAACTATGACTTAAATATGTTATATAAAAGAATTTGTAATTTTATTTTATTTTGAACATTTGTAACTGACATTTATTTTATTGTACTTTGGGCATTATTATTTTAGTTAAACTCATTATATAAAATAGAACATCATCGCCTATACTACTTGTCTACCAGTTTTTAATTCCTTTTCCCCTAGAGTTAAGGTAAAAACTTAGTAAATTAAAACAACAAATGTGTCAGTTATATTTAAAATTCCACTATGCTCCGGTCTGGTAGAGCCTCGGCTAGTGGTGAATCCAACTTCGTTTGGGTTTATGTGCTTCATCGGTGATAACCTCACGGTTAGTTATCGGTGAACGTCACAAGATATATCATATTTTATAGATTAAAGTGCAGTAATACAAAAATAACAAAAATTATGTTAGGTGTATTTATTAACCAATGTTGGATATTTGTGGATTTGGTCAATTCAGGAGCAACGAGGTTCTATCGAGGTAGTAGAGTCCGAGGGTTTAGAACAATAAAGACAAGTAGATATAAAAAGAAATTATTAAAGTTTCTCTATAGAGGTATTACAAATGACCTAACTGTTAAGTTTCTGAAATAATACACTGAGGCAACGAAGAGGCGGTGGCCATCTCACGAATACCATGTAATGTGATTATGTATAAGGAACGAACTAGTCAGTAACAATTAATAAAGTTTCAATGTAAATATGTGATCTATTGCTTTATCATTCTTTACTCAAATTATTAATTGATTATATATAAAATCATAATAATTTTGATATTTCAAAAGCTACTGTCCATAAGATGTTTGATAATTAGTGACATTTATCAAATTAGTCAGTAGGATTATGTTTATTTGACAAAAATGTCATCTAGAAAATAAAATGTAAAATTATGAGTAATATGAGTAATAAATCCACTGCTAAAACTTGTATGGTAAGATCATACGTAAATTGAAATAATATCCAAAATTTACAACTTTATGATCTAGCTAATAAAATACCATTAATATTTTTAGTGTAAAAAAATTTTGAAAATCTAATGTTAGCGATTGAAAATATTCACATTCTTTAAAAAATTGAGATATATTTAAAGATTTCCTTATTACACATGATGTAGCTGATACAGATGTTGTATTGATTTAAGAACAAAATAACTCGCAGTGAAGATCAACTACTACTATAGTTCTTAATACAAGTAGTTTCAAAATATTGCAAAGAATATCCGAATTGTAATAGAGATACATCAAGAAAAAATAATTTATCAATTATTTAATATTATATATATAATTTTTAATTATTATTAATTTTTAAGTTGATATGTACTTTTTATTCAAAATTTTATAACAAATTATTTGTGCTCAAAAAAAAAAAAATTTTATATTAAAAAATTTTATTTATATTAAATAAATTTCTCATTTAAATCGGGTTGGGATGATTCAAAATTATTAATTTTTTGTTATAAAACATAACATAAAATGGTAGCAACATTATTAAAAAAAAATTTTTTTTTTTGATTTGTTTTAGTTCATTCTAATAAACATAGTATTTAAAAGATCTTTAGATAATGAGTATGAAATTAAAGCACATGATACATTAGGTATTGTTTCTGTCATTGTTTTGAAAAAGGAAATGTTCATACTGTTAATTGATAATATTTTATACAAGTTTAAATTCCAATAATTAAAATTTTTTGGAATCAAATTAACTTTTTCTTCCACACATATGATATGAATTTATTTATTTTTAACAACGCTAATTCATTAATGTGTAAGTACTCTGCCGCATAACAAAAAGTCTACTGTCCCTAGTAGCTTTGAGCTTCGGAAAATCTTATTAACTGTCCATAAAGAAAGTGATATCGTAGGCATTAGCAAGTTTGAAAGCTTACCAATATTCGTTACTGATAAANGGACCGTTTCATCCAAATCGATTTTTGTTATACGCAGTTAGTCTGACATCGTTATAACAACACCTTTTGTCTTACTGAAACTTCTGATTTTTATTTTAACAATAGTGACGAAAAAAAAAAACGTCATATAACATACAAACCAGAAATGGTGTGTGAATATCTCTGAAGAAGTAAATAAAGTATTTCGTCTTATTACTTTTACTGAAGGATTTTAATTGAGGAAATCAAACAGTTAAACAAGCGGAACGTTTATTGTTTGATATTCAGTAGTTATTTTGATATTATGAAGAGTAAAAATATCATGAATATAATAGGTGTCCTATGGCCAAAATTATATCAGAAATCGTTATCAAAATGTGTTAAAATATTAAATGAGTATTTTTTTAATTTTTGACATTTTTCATTATTTCAAAATATCGAAGTAACGCGGGTATCGATTCTATTGCCAAGACCCGAGTAAAGAAAAACATCTTATTCAATTATTAAATAGTTAAAATACAATTTCTAACATCAATATTCAATTCAAATATCCAATTGGAAATTAATAAAATAATTTTATTTATTTTTAAAAACGGTTACAAGGTCAGTTGTACAGACTGCAAATTGATAAAGAATTTCAATTAAAATTAAATCCAAATCAAACGCATACGCAGTAAGATTATTATTAGTTATATAAGATTTAGTATTATTGTTAGATAGAGAAACAACTACGTGCAAAGCAAAATGTATTTCTTGATTTATTACTTGTAAAGCGCAAATAATAATTATAATTGTAATTAATACTAAGTATAAATTCTAAATAATTGGATTAATTTAAATTTACGTACTTTTTTTATTTGGCTTATACAAAGATCGTCAAGGTTTGCGTAAAGATTTTTACTGTCCCTTTTAAATAAATAAAGTGTTAACGCAAAATAGTTGTATTCGACATCGCTTTAAAATATACCGACGACAGGGTTGCGGCTAGTTTGATCAAAAGAAATCAGATAGAAGAATTCTGAATTCTTTATTGAATTCAGATCTACAAAAAGAAGAGAGAATGAATGTCTCTTGGAAAATCAGTGCCTTTTTATATTATTTTTAATTACCCCCATCATGGGTTGTTTCCGTCAGCGGTTTTAGTGATTTTCAGTTTATTGTATAAAATTTAAACACAACATGATAGTTATTTTAAGATAAGATGCATAGTATACAATAATCAATTTAATACATGTATACATATATAATAGCTAGTGTACAAATGTGTATATGTTATGGCAGATAAATTAATTATTTGTTTGTATACAATTGGTATTAAATATTGATATATTAAATTATATTTAATATAATTATATTATTAATTAAATATAAAAATATTGATAAATGTAAGATGCGTAATGCAGGGCATTTTACATATAACGATAAAAGATACTTAGATTAATAAGAATTTGTCGGTATTACAAAATAATGATATAATATAAATTCAAATATTATTTATTGTTATTTTTACATGAATCAATTTGTAATATGTTGCGAGTTTTATTAAATTTTATACAGCATGACTGAAATCTAACTGATAACTTTTATCTGATATATTTAGAAGATGATGCAGTTTTGGCACTGTTAAGATCTTTTTCTCCCTTACATAAAACTACCGTTAACGTCATTTTTCTACAACACGAATAGCATGTGCATAATCCTACAATGTTACCAATATACACATGTTGGATTGTTCAGGTTTAAATTATAAAAAAATTATGTTCATCTAGGGAAATACGGAGGAAAATAGATACCTTGGGTAAAAGGGTCAGCCAGTAACTTATAAATGTTGTCACTTATATCTAACACACTCTGTAAACATCAGGGTCGTTACATTTTAAACACGAAATGTTTAAAACGTAAAAAATGTCAAGTTGGGTGACCCCAAGTAGTTGGGATTAAGGCAAGGAAAAAGAAAAGGAGTATGTTTGAAGTACTGTCTATCACAAATTTTCAATAATCCGTCCAGTTCTAAAAACAAGTTATTTCAATATAAAGTGAAAACCTAATATATGATATACAAAAAAAGGAACAAGGCAGTGTAAATTCAATGAAATCAGAATAAGAATGCACATATCGGTCCAACTAGGCGTATCTGTACTATACTCAACAAAAATCAAAAAAATTATTCAGTTTTTGAAAAAATGTATTCATATCAATTTTACTAAATCCTGTAAAATATTATTGTAGTTAAATTACTATACTTAAGTAAATAATAAAACTAATGTATCAAATAACTTAAATATATTTTGAATTTTATAAGATCAATAAAAATGAAACCTATTTGTTTAAATTCACTATCTTTTTTTGTTAAGCAAAAGAAAACCATTTTTCTTTATACGAATAATAGAATAAAAATTCTAAATCCCATTTATGTGAAATGGTGCTTTTTAATATAAGCTACAAAAGTAATACTCACAATACATTAATATAGTAGTACATTTCAAAACTTTAATTTCTATAATTTTAAATGTAAAATACAATATTTAAATGGTTTGAGGTGTGGGGGAGGATTATTATTATATAAGGGAGAATTGGTGTTTGAAGTCTAGCCTAAATAATTTAAACGCTCAATAAAGTTATCCCAATTTAGCACTTTCTATTATTTTTTAATATTTAAAGTATTAAGTAGTAAACTATGCAAATGAATATTCGCACTTACCTTTCGCAGTGGACTAGACAGTATTGACAGTAACNCTAGAAAGAGAATAGGACTAGACAACCTGGACACTCTTACTCTGAATGGACAAGAAATTAGCTTAAAATCGGAAGTAAAATACTTAGGTATTATCTTAGATAGCAAGCTAAAATGGAAATCACATGTTGAGTCAAGAATCAAAAAAGCAATGACCACATTGTGGACTTGCAGCAGAGCCTTGGGAAAGACATGAGGTCTTAAACCAAGAGTTATGTATTGGTTGTACACGTCAGTGATTAAACCTATGATATTGTACGGTGCCCTAGTATGGTGGACCAGAACAGCACTCATTACAGCTAGGAAAGAACTTAGTCGCATACAGAGAATGGCTGCTATTGCCATCACTGGAGCATTAAGAACTACACCAACCAAGGGTCGCACTACAATATATATATATAACACTTTAGGTTAACAACGATATAAATAAATATTTATTAAGCAATTGAAATATTGAATGGATAATACAACCTGCTGGACACCTAGAGATGATATAATCCAACAGGGAGCTGACGGCGACACACGCACACACTATAATATACGGGATAGCAAAGTTAAGTTAATTATCAGATAAAAGTAGTGATCGCGAAGATGGTAAAAGGTCAACTGTCGATAGGGATATCTTATTATGGCACATTGGCCGTGAATTGCAAAAAGTGTTTATGTGTGCACTCCGCCCTCCTGTTAGTATTGCTGTATGTCACTGTATTAATTACTAGGCTCCGCCTAGCTGGGGCTCCGCCCCAGACCCGGAGCCCTTCGAGCCTTAATCGTCTTCGGCGCGTAAACCTCTTCGGGCCGTCATCATAAGTAGGCCACTGATTTAGGTAGAAGTACCCGGCTACGCCGGTCACGATAAGTGTTTTTCAGAAAAAATATTACTTCAGAATCAGTGAAAACTATAGAAAACTATATCTAAAAATGTTATTATTAAAATCAGGAAAATTCAAAAAGAGAATATAGTAAAATGTATTGGGTATAAGGTTGAAGCCTCTTAATGAGGTATTCCCTTTAGGCCTATTCAAAAATTATTTTAGGATGAAATTTAATATTTTTTACTTTGTTAAACATGTTATAGAAATTTTTTTGCTAAAATTAAAGTAATGATGAAAAAAAAAGACATTAGGTCCTTATATATAAGAAGTTGCCTAAAAAAATATGAATATAGCTTGTTCAAGGAGGGGACAATCTCTCTTAAATACACCCCTGTTATACACAAAAATTATTAATAATCTAATTATAATAATTGTGCTTATATTATAGAATAATTAAAAAAAAATTTAGCAGGGTATTATAAGTGGCACACTGTAAATTTAAATTAAAATAAAATTAATATAAAAAATAAAAATAAAAATTTAATTTTGATTAATATATTGGTAACTGCGATTTAACTATGAACATCATAGTTATCATAGATGAACCCCAATTCAAAAGATAAACTCATAGTCTAATACATCATATATGAGAAAAAAGAAAATTATTAACTCTGTACTTAGTACTGTTCTTATAATGAAAGTACAAACTTAAATAATTATAACATCATGAAATTTATATATAACATATAACATTCCTTGATAAAAATAGGGAAAATGCAAAATAGTGTTCTAATAATAATACATAATACACTATATAATTAAGGTTCATAATAAACGTATCAGCAGAAATGAATCACTGCGCATAATACAACTATGCGTGTGGACTTAAAAAAAAAAAAAAAAATCTAGTAAAACGGTGAAAAATGAACGGATTGAATTGATTTTTTTATCATATCTCAGGAATGTCATTGGGCGGGTCTGATGAAAATTTCAAATGGCGTCAGCGAGCGTTTTTCTCGAAAACGGTCGAAATTTTAAAACGCTCGCGGAAGAGCGGCAAAAATTTTCCGACCTTCGCCAATAATTTTCCCGGAGTCTGGTGACCGAGTACTTTCGTTGAAAAAAAAAATTTTGAAAATCCGAGCACGCTAAGTAATTTTCCCAGAAAAGCGTTTTTTTCCTTGTTCTATTATATAATAAGATATAATAGGACGCGTACATGTGTATTATTAGCAAACAGAAAAATCGTCATTTTCCGTTAAAATTTGATGAATTTCAAACGCTCGTAGCGGCCAGAGTTTTTGTCGGATCTGGGATTTTCCGATTTTTGGCGCTTCCTCGACATGTACAGAACGCCGTGGTATGATTGCAAATCGTAAAAAAAATCGTTTTCATGTCGTAAAGTGTCGCAAGAATTTCGGGCGGCGCGCCCTGGCGTCTCGGGCGCATGAAAAAAAAAAAGCTAGTAAAACGGTGAAAAATGAACGGATTGAATTGATTTTTTTATCATATCTCAGGAATGTCATTGGGCGGGTCTGATGAAAATTTCAAATGGCGTCAGCGAGCGTTTTTCTCGAAAACGGTCGAAATTTTAAAACGCTCGCGGAAGAGCGGCAAAAATTTTCCGACCTTCGCCAATAATTTTCCCGGAGTCTGGTGACCGAGTACTTTCGTTGAAAAAAAAAATTTTGAAAATCCGAGCACGCTAAGTAATTTTCCCAGAAAAGCGTTTTTTTCCTTGTTCTATTATATAATAAGATATAATAGGACGCGTACATGTGTATTATTAGCAAACAGAAAAATCGTCATTTTCCGTTAAAATTTGATGAATTTCAAACGCTCGTAGCGGCCAGAGTTTTTGTCGGATCTGGGATTTTCCGATTTTTGGCGCTTCCT
>NW_026099575.1:575563-578614 GCF_025091365.1 Daktulosphaira vitifoliae
CCTTGTGTATTATACCTGTATATTAATTCAAAAATTTGAAACTTCAAATGATTATATCTAATAAACGAATTAAGTTATATTAAAAATTCAAATACCATTTACTATTAAATTAAAAACTCAAACATTTTATTAAATTAAAAATATATGTTACCATTTAAAAAAACAAAGTTGACCCCCTTCCAAGGCATAAGGGATGAACTTAAAAAGTATTACGTAGTTAAAAATTGAAGAATAATGTGTAACTAAAGATAATAATAAAAAAAAAAGTTTAAATTATTATTATTCTACAAGTAATTGAGTGGGTTATGATAAAAAAATCACCCCGTATATGTCTATTAAACGGTACAATGATGTTCTGTGAGATAGAGATATTGGCATATGCAAATGTGATCGCATAAGATGCTCCCCCCTACACTTAAGGTCTGACCCTAAGCTTTAATACAAAACAAAAGAACTTTGGCAAAATAATTCTACGTAGGATAAGAAAAATTATTTAAAAAAACTTTTGGAGGGACATTAGCGTCGTTGTAAGAATCTCTGGGTCTTCAATGTCCACACTCCTTAATTCACAAGCTTTTGAGCGTTGGAGGAGCTTCAAATGTCTATGTGTCTAGAAAAACAAGGTAATAAAAGTTTTTTTTTTCTCTGTTTTTTTATCGTACCTCATGTATGTTTTTTTTTTTTTTATTATGGCACTTAGTATACTATTTTATAAGGATTTTTCCTTCTTTTTTTCTTTATAATGGAAAGAGTATTAGTTTGTGTGTTGTGCCAGAGTTAAAATTTTTTTTTCCCAAAAAGAAATAAAAAAAAAATAATAATTAAGTTTATATGCCAGTATTTTCAACTCTACTTATGATTTATATAGCCCTCTAATTTTCTTAATCTAATTTCTCCCTTATTCTAAAATATATAATTATTATACATTTTCTTTTTTTTTTTTTATATATCTTCTTTGTTGTTGATTACTGTTATTACTTCTATACTTTGTCGAATGGCTTCTTGTTCTTTACGGTTAATTTCTAGTTCGCACTATAGTCTGTCATAAAAATAAAAGAGGAGGATGGAAGAATTAAATAATCGAATATGTGTGATATTTATATCTTTGTCATAAAAAAAGAGGAAGGACTAATAATAGAATATAGATATTATGTTTAACGGATTGTTGAAGTACATTTAGTTACAAGGTGAAAATAAAGCATACGGTATACATTCGTATATATGTATATATTCATGAATTATTTATTAAGATACTACAACCACACATGGTTTGTCGTAAAATGTAAATGGAAGAAAAATTATATTCGGATGACGCGCACCTGAGTCATATTAATTCTACAATGAAATGTGCAATGATTATGGAGGAGGATTTTACGACTCTTAATATTTATTGGTCATATGAATGGGAAACAGCGTGTGTTCATGTAAAATGCTACTGTCCAATTGTTGGGCGCCAAGCCTTTATGGCTGAATTATTTTCTTTAAATAGATTTATAATACAAGTTAAAACATTTACGTTGAACACGTAGTATTACGATCAGAATGATGAGAAAGTAGTTATTAATAATATCCCTCTTTTTAAATTATCCACTTTTAGCAATTCTATTATTCCCTCTATAAAAGTTATTCTTGATTTATCTTAAGTTTATCTTTAATTTTCATGACATACTTAGAAATATAATATCTTACCTTGTGTCCAGCTAGCTTGATCGTTTGTTGTAAAAAAAATATATATAATAAGAACACTGACTTTAATCTACTTATTTATTTTATAATCTTATGAAAATTGTCAAACTCGAAATATTACTTCACTTATATTCCTTTTTACACCTTGTGTCTGAATATATGTGTTACTTTATATTTTAAAATGAAAATTTATATAACCAGATAGAATATGAGAACCAATCCCTAGTGACACGTCATAAACTATTGTTTTAACCGCTTAATGTTCTAGGGTAATGACTTCAACAAACCATCAGGATCTTGTGCAATCAATCAAACACTTATCTATCTAAATTTAAGATACACTCTACGATCTCCTTAGTGACTCGATATAAACCATTGCTTTACCAACAGTTTTAACCACTTGATGTGCTAAGGTAGATTTTCGAAATGCACTTATTAAATAGACAATCCAATTGAAGAATTAAAAAAATTCTTAATAATTCTTAAAATTCTTAAAAATTAAAAAAATAAATAAAATAAAAAGGTTAAGTTATTATTGTTTTTATTAAATTACTTATAAGAGAGTTAGATAAAAAAAACCTAGTTAGAAAAAGTTTTCAAGTCCGAGAGAGCACAATCGCGAAACAGTCTGTTGCAGAGACACTTCATGACCAGATTTTTAGAAAAAATAACATGACAAATGAGCCAGAAATTGCCCGATTTTGAGGAGGAAAATTAATGTTTTATATTTTAATTGCACAATGCTTTTCATTGGCTAGTCAATTAATTTAAAGAGACCTTTGCGCAATCTATTGTTCTACTAATTTATGCTAATGTTTCATACATGTATTGGTGTTTTATATCTATCATCTCCCATAATAATGTGATTTATTAGAAAAATCATCATTATAAAAATATAAATAAAATAAAATAAGTGCTAAATATCTATTAGTTTACTTAATTAAATGTAGACCGGTAGAAGTAGAAATTGCAAAAACCACTAATTGTTTTAATGAATTACCTGTAATTTATCAAAATAAAACTTAATATTTAATGCCCAAGCATCATGTATTACTCAACTATGGAACTGAAATAGATTGCAATGACTTATTACCATCAGCCTATTTCTTAGAAAATGTTTGGTTCACTTTATCTCCACACTTTAAAGAAATTAATCTACAACAAATATTATTACCTGAAACAGCATTCACTTGGTCACATAGAACACCTGATTATTTAATGAACGCAAGATTATAACCAAAAGATTTAATAAAAACTTTCCAAAAACATCTCTTATTTACAGCGGAAGTTGTAATAGCTCAAAGTAATTTAGCTAGAGAATCAATGGGATACAGTATATATAATCAAAATTTAAAACTTAAATCT
>NW_026099575.1:578714-582928 GCF_025091365.1 Daktulosphaira vitifoliae
TTGGTTTTTGTTGTAACAGAATTTAAGTTTTGTTCATAAAATATATTTGATTGCAAACATACTTTGAATTATAAAACATAACATTTTTTACTTTATACAATAAACTAAGGGCATTATTAAGNTAACATTTTTTACTTTATACAATAAACTAAGGGCATTATTAAGAGGATTTAATATTTTTACTCTAGAAGTAAACTATCAATATCACATTTTTTTTAAATAAGGTGTGACAATTTTTAAATGCTTATTCAATGAAAATTAAAAAATGGACTTGTTAAAGTTTGTCTTTAAGACACAGATGTACAATAAACACAATTTATAAATACTATTATTTTTATGTAGCAAATTTTCTGATTATTTTAATTAGCAATATCCTTTTGAAAATAAGATATGTACGTGTACATTTAATAATACATTACTTTAGTTTAATTCTAAATATATTTATAACACAATTTGTTAGTCACTGAACTCTAAAAATAAATAACGAATGGTGTATAAGTTTTTTTTAAAATATTTCATTTTAGTTTTAACAAATTAAAGTATTCTCTAGTGGTATATGCCAATTAAATATTTTTTAAATACACAAATAAATTAAAATATAATAATTTGAAATAGTTTATTATCAAATATAATAGATAATTACAATATTATTATTTATCAATCAAATTTTAGCTTGTTGTCTGTTAAGTTTTTTAGAGTGACAGCAAGAGTATTTGGATCATATTGAAAACCATAATTACTGTTACTTTCAAAAATATTCGTGATAAATGTACAATAACTTTCTACGTCAATTTCTCGTATATCTATATTATTATGAAAATAAAGGAGTCCTGTACATTTTCTAAAAAAATCTATAGATTGAACATGGTTGTTAAAAAAGTCACCAACTCTTCCTTGTGCATACGAAAGATTTTTACTAAAATCTTCATCTGCTGTAAGATGTTCTTTTTCTCCTATTTGTATCAAAGTATTTAAAGTAAGATAAATTTCTTTAAAAAATATATCATTAGCACGCGTTGATGTTAACTTAACCATTTCAGAAAAATATAATAATGAGTTTTTCATCTTCTTAAGTTCTGTGCAAAAGCTTTGATATTTTTGAACCAAAATTTTTAGACATTTTTTTTCATTGTAGGAATTTATGCAATTCAAATTTAAAATTGTTGTTAATTTCATTAGTTGTTGTAGATCAAGAGCATAGTGAACATAATAACAAATGGAATTGCCATACTCTATCGATAAAATTCTCTTCTGTAATTATTTGATCGTCCTCAAGTAATGTACTTAAAGGAAAATATTCAATTTTATTTTTAAAATTCCGACCAACGAATGTAAATTGATTAGCATATTGATGCTCTGTTAATTTTTTCCACGCTGTGTGTTGCACCAAAGTATTAAATTCATTAACAGTTATGGCCGTTACTCTAAAATTAAGAGCATCATAAATAAAAAGTAAAGAAAATAAATACAATTGAAACATTTTGTAAAAATTATTTTTCATGAACATACGATAACAGAGAAAATACGTCTTCATTTTTTATACTAGTAAATGGTACTCTTCTCTTTACTAAGATAAAAATACACAATTTTTATTTTCGGTCAAATCTACAATTTGGGTAAATAAAGTCTATTAAAATGTACTTAAAAAATTCGTATTTATGCAAATATAGAAAATGTGTGTTATCATTTAACAATTAAACGTCAATGCTATTTTTAAATTATCTAATGAATAATATTTTCAGTGATAATAATAATTTTTTTACAAAAAATTATTATTATAAAAAAAGTAAGACGATAATTTTTTTTATATTTGGTGTACATAATAAAGTATTTGNGATAATTTTTTTTATATTTGGTGTACATAATAAAGTATTTGTCAAAAATATCAGTTTATGTTTGAAAACTTTAATATATATTTATTATATGAGATAAAATTACGAAAAATTCTACTTTTCAATAATTTCAATAAATTTTTGGAGGGGGTTTAATATTATATTTAACTTCGCTCTCTGAAATTTCTTTTTGTATAATTATACAAGTTTTTTTTTTAATTTTGTAGGTGTTAAATTTAAAATTGGAGTGACTAAGACTCTTTAAGCTACTCCAGTTTGCGCTTATGACTTATGTTACAGTTTGGCTCTAATGTTGTAGGTAAATTAGTGTATTAGGAGGATTTTTAAGAGCCATTATCAGAGTGGAGTAGTCTATTTTGTATTGGTACTTCAATTATGTTCATATATCGGTCATTGGATATCGAGAAATAATACTATAGATCTAAACCCCTGATCAGATTTTTATAAACTCAAGTTATAATGTACTTGAACTAAAAAATATATTTAGTGAAAATCGTAACCTTGATATTATATTTTTAAGATTTCCTTAGAGTGTGATTCGATAATAAATACACTAACTGCATTTAATAAGCTATACAAAGCCAGATTAAGACCAAATGGTGCCCGAAGCTGTACCTTGAGATGGCTCCCCTATGGAAAATATTGGTACCATAAAAAGTGACGAACAAAAAAAAAAACTCCGATAAACTCTGTCATTATTCATGACTAGGCTAGTAAATTTCGAGATGGGCCCCGGGGCGTTCGTCCCCCTTAATCTGGGCTGTACAGTACATGCCAAAAGTTTGAATACACATAGAAAAAGATAATTTTTTAAATTATCTATTTATTTTTTAGAAATTAATTACTTTATTTACATAAATATTTCGAGAATATAGTGTACATTTAAAGTGCTTTTGGTCTTTAAATTTATCAATTTGAGTTATCAAATTTTTACTATGGAGGTCAATAACTTTTGAGTGTCAAATAATTTTCATTATTTGTTTCCAATGAGAAACTCGGAAGACTCATCTTAGAATTTCTCTATAAAGTGAATTCCTATACCAATTTTTTAATTATTCTTTATATTTAAATAATTCTCCCAAATCGGCACTGGTGTTTAAGGGACTTAGGCTACTAAATTGGAAAAACATAGATCTTAGACTGCCTGAAAATTAATTTGTAGCTTCTCAAAAAGTTAAATGTATTTATACATTTTAATTATAATTTAATTCATTTTATAAATTTCAATATCAAAAATATATACTAAATAAGAAAAGTATATTTTAAACACAATATTTTTTCATTTGCAAATACAATAAATAGTGTAAATAAGTTTTTAGTCTGAATGCAATATACTTATAAATTTAATTGTACTTGTTATTGATTATTTTACTAACAAATAAGTTAGTAAGTTTGAATTTAGATAGAAAACTCCATTTTATTCGATTTACAAAATCAACCGTTACTTAAATGTTAATTATGTGAATTGCTTATATAAGATACTACTTCATGTGTTAATTTTTTAGAAAAAAAATTATAACAGGTTGATGTGGGGAAATTATAAATGCATTTTGATAGATAAACGCACCAGTTATTATATCGAACTTGCATTTAACAAACTTAAAATCAATCAAATTTCTTGACTCGCGGAAAACAATTTAAATTTAAATACACGTGTGTCATACATTGCAACCTTGGGAAATCATTAATATCATTAACATATATTATATTGTATAATATAACATGTATTAATAAAATCAAGTTTTTACAACAAAATGTAAAAATAAAGACTTTTGTTTTCTCAACAATGAAATATCATTTGCAATTTGATCTTAAATTATAAAACTTTATCGTACTGTAACAGACGAACAAACAATAGGATAAAATAATTTCAAGACTACATTTGTTTGTAATTTATTACTTTCATATTAACAAGTTGATAAAAAATGATTCTATTTAAGAAAATTTAAGTTTAGACATTTTAGCCTTGAAAGAATTAAAAAAAATTATTTGACTACATAATATTGTAGCGTATTTGTACCAAATAATTATTCTTTTAAAAAATATTTTATAGTTTCTCAGAAAACGAATGTCTAATCCAAAATAGATCGCTTTGTATTTGAGTTACATTTAAATTTTAAATCCTTATCTTTTATGTATTAGTAAAGGAAGCTATTTTTGAAAGCATTTTAATATTGACTTGTTTTGCAGGCAATTTTTATGTCAATCAAGTATTACATTATATATTTTTGTATAATGTTAATATAATACTGAAAAAAAAAACAATATGGTCACAATTACATAGTAGATATTTTTAATTACTTCATGTGTCTATACGAGGAATGAGATCCATAGAAAAACAAGTGGTTTACTGAAGATGTG
>NW_026099575.1:583950-585969 GCF_025091365.1 Daktulosphaira vitifoliae
TTTTTTAAAATTAAACACTATCTAAAAATTTGCATCGAATCGTTTTTTTTTTATAGTGATTTTAATCACTGTCAGATGTCATTATACGTGATCCAACTATGCCACGTCACCACTGTACCTCAACCCCCCTGTGCTGGGTTTTTTTTTAATTTAATAATAAATTCTAGTGAGATATTTTAAACGGAATGTTGTAAATTTCTATACTTAAAATTAGCTTTATGTGTTATAAATAATGCAAGATTCAATGAAAATGTGTACTATGTGTAAAAATTAAACATAAGATTTCAAATGTTAATCAAATGTAAAAAAAAATATTAAAAACAAAATCGAAATCAATTATACTTGAATATTTATTTATTAAAAATATATTTAATATTCATCGATAAGAATAAGTAAAATTTTAGGAATACTCCGCATTATTATATGATTAATTATCAATGCAACGATGCCACCAGGGACTAGCTACACCTAAAATATGTAAGAAAATTATTTATATTCCTATTGTATAAAGTATTTTTTAGAAAAGGGAGAAAATACATTTAGTACCTTCAAAATTGGTATTCAAATTATGGCTACGTATCAATTTCAAAAAAATATTTTTAATATTTTATTATTGTGAGTCAACTGTTAATAAGATTTGCTTTAAATTTTGTATTAATTTGTTTTATTTCAGTTGATGCGTAGAAGCCATGCAAAGTTAAAACGGCTGAACAAATTAAAATTTTAGTAGTTTAAACTATAATTTATTTTACGTGTATAAGAGCGATGGAATTGTTTTTGTGATTGAGTCACAGTATATAAAAGCTAAAAATAGAATACGTAATACATTATGACGGTTAGCATATAATTGTAATATTATATTATTTCTTATAATATAAACATATAATATGATGTTATCACTTGTACATGTATGTCACATATTATGATTATAGAAGATCACCAAAACAAGGTTATCTCATATAAAATACAAAATATCCAGTTAATTATGGTAAAATCCAACCCAACACACAGGTTTCTTCACTCTCATTATAATTAACCAATTAGAATAGAAAGCCTCAGCTTCCTAGATCACGGTAGGGATCGTTGGGCTACCTTCTTCGGACTATAAAAAACCATTTTTCCCCGTCTAAACCAATTTTTTCGGCGATTTGTAAAACTATTTTACATTTAAGTGTTATGAGTCAGTTTTCGATCACACCTGTATTAATGGCATTAAATAAAGATGTTGACTAATAGATATTAGTTTTTTGTCCACACTTTGAAAATATAAAAAATTAGCTAAAACAGAAAATTTTAATGAGAGCTTTTGGCCAATAATGTTTTTTTTTGTCGTAATCGTTGAACAATGAGATTTGGTCATTGAGTTTTCCATTATACACTAAAATTAAATTGAACGTAAATTTGATTAAAAATTTGTGAGTTATAATTTTCTAATGTAATTCATAATATTGATTAAAAATTGAATTAAAAAGATATTTTAAGTAAAAAAAAAAATGAATTGTATGGCTTAAATTACAATTTATATTAAAACTGTTTAGGTTTAAAATAATTATATTATGATATAATTATATTCATAACAACAATTCATTTTATTAAAACTATATATAATTTATTTTTTCTAATTTAATATTATAATGACCGCGAAAAATATAATTACGGTGAAAAATTATTTAAAAAAACGTTAGCACAGCACATTAAATTTTATGAGTACTATATTTTCTTTTATTCCAGCAGCGACCGAAGACTTTTCCGGCACTGTCTGATGATGATTATTAATTTTATTATTTATTATGTTTATTAAAAAAAAGAAAAAAAAAATGTTATATTTTTGGAAGTAAAGTAAAAGCTGACATATTTCAGTCTAATTATTATTGCTATAAGCATTTTTATTATATTTAATTTGTATTTTATTCCAGCAGCGACCGAAGATTTTTCCGGCAACTATAATTATTTAATACTTCGATTAACGGTTTATTATTAATATAATTATTAATACGTCATTATTTATTTTTATTTTTT
>NW_026099575.1:586688-590188 GCF_025091365.1 Daktulosphaira vitifoliae
CCCCTTCTCTTATAAAAAACCAACATTAAACTTAACCCCTGAGTTAAAACAACTAATAGCTGAGAAACGTAGAGCTAGATCAAGATGGCAACATACGCATTATCCAGATGACAAAAAACTATACAATTTTTTAACCAATAAACTCAAATTATTACTCAAGACTCATAAAAATAATTCTTATAAAACATACCTTCTAAATCTTTCAGTAAGGAACGGATCGTTATGGAGAAAAACAAAATCGATTCTTCGAATGAAAGAATCAACACCGCCCCTCCGGCGTAATGACAATACACTAGCTATAACAGATCAGGATAAAGCAGATACCCTCGCCGTAGAATTGTCAAATGTCTTTAAACCACATTCTATTTCTCCACCAGCGTATCATATCGAGACAGTAACAGATTTCATTCAGTCACCACTACCTTTATCTTTACCAGCCAAACCAACTACTCCTAATGAAGTTTATACTATTATAAAAAAACTTGTGAACGGGAAATCACCTGGAAATGATCTAATAACACAAAAATAGTCTTGGTTGCAAAGTTTTACTGTAGGTTTCATCAACATATCCAATAGCTGGGAATAGACGACATAAATGACATTTTAAAGGAAAATTCATATTTCAACCCTTAAAGGATGAAAAAATTCTGTAATGTTAAATATAAATATTATATTACATATAAATATAATAAAATACTTCTCGTGCAAAATTTTAAATCCATTCACAAAAGTCAGGAAATATTATAGAAGGTTAACTTTACATTATTTATTTTTAGTATTAAAGTGCGTATCTATTTTTTCAAAATTAAAATCCTTTGTTCTAGTATGAAATGCTGAATGCGCTAATATATTTAATAATTATTTTGTTTTATTCACACATTAAATGGTTTGATTTCAATAAATGTTCAGAATTAAACACTAAACAAATTTTTTCGGCTTTGTATATTTCTGGCTTATCAATATCTATAACAACTTTCCAACAACCATATGGTAACGTAGGGTGATGTTTGGTATAAATCTTGCCCATACGAAATGGATATTTTCCCTAATAAAAAAANGGTAACGTAGGGTGATGTTTGGTATAAATATTGCCCATACGAAATGGATATTTTCCCTAATAAAAAAATTATAAAAATTATTTATTTATTTATCAGACAAATAATATTAAAAATAAAAATTTACAAAATTTGTACATCATGGAGATATTTGAAGCGGGACAGGACTAAGTGATGTGAGTACCAAAAAGGTTTTTTTCAAGATTTTATTGGCCTTACCATACATAAATTATCTAAAAATTAAGTTGAAA
The DNA here is from genome assembly GCF_025091365.1 of Daktulosphaira vitifoliae. NCBI lineage: Eukaryota > Metazoa > Arthropoda > Insecta > Hemiptera > Phylloxeridae > Daktulosphaira > Daktulosphaira vitifoliae. The sequence continues at coordinate 587,995 of NW_026099575.1, forward strand.
ATTTTAAGATTTTGTAAAGTGGACGTTACCGAAATAATAAAAATGTTGTTTTGACGAAAAAATAATTAATTTATTACCTCTAATAATTATATTTTAAACAATGAGAATAAATCCTTCTGTGGTCGGGATTCTCCAATATTCCCTAATATATTTGGTATTGGTTGCTGAAAATATAAAATAACATTTTCTTCTTTTTCCTCGCCTTAATCCCAACTACTTTGAATCGGCCACCCTTATTCAAACTTCTACTTGACACGATCTCCCACATCATCTATGCTCACATCAGCCATCCTCATATTAGATTCAATTACATCCCTCAATCATTTTTGGTCTTCCTCTACCTCTTCTTCCTTTAACATTCATTTATAAAACTGTTCTTACGTCTTCCGATTCTTCTCTTAACATGACCAAACCATCTAAGTCTATTTTCTCTCATCTTATCTATGTTTGTCGCTACACATATAATTCCTCTTATATGTTCGTTCCTTGTCCTATTTTCTCTGATCACTCCACTCATTTATCTAAGCATTCTCATCTCTGCTACACTCATTCTCTGGTCTAATTTATTGTCAACCGNTCTGCTACACTCAATCTCTGGTCTAATTTATTGTCAACCGCCCAACACTCTGAATCATACATCATAACTAGTCTCGCTACAGTCTTGTAGAATTTACCTTTCAAAATATAAAATAACATATGACCTAATTTTTCAAAAAAGGTATACTTCTTATTATTTTTTTTTTGAAAGTGTGTACCTAATGAAATGAACTATTTGAAAAATTGAATTAAAAATTTTAACACATTGTAGTTCAATTGCTGAGAAAAGCTATACTTGTTTATTTATATATTTACAGTTTTCATCGAATACTATCATAATGTATTAATGTCTCCATTAATAACTGATTGAATATATATTAGGTCTATTCCTTTATTTTAAGTGTACCACTTTATTTTTTTTAATGGTAACATCCACATTTTTATGAAAAATGTGTGTACCTGCATCAAAGGACGACGTTCTTCGAGTGTTTGAGCCCCATAAACGAGTTATCAATTTAGTATATGTTCACCTCTAGTTGGTAATACTGGATATGGTGCAATACCCACTTGTACTGTTGTTATCAGCTGCTGTTGCTGTTGTCAGTACAATTGAACGTTTCTGTGGTTTTTAAATATGTGAGTGTTCTCTCTAACCTGCAAGCTCATGCATTTCTCTACGTACTTCTACACACCGTAGATAGTTAATATGTAAGCTCATACAGTGCTCTGTTCATAATTGTGCTTATAACCAAGTCAATGTACAGCTCATGTGATTTATGAAGGAGGCAGATCAGCTATAGTATCATTCAATACCCAAACACCAGAGAGAGTATTTGTTTTATCCCTTAGCTCATAAGGCCACAACATCATTTAAATATATAAACTAATCATTTAAAGGTTATGTACTTTATTTTAGGTTAAGTATTATCGGTCCACATGATCCTTACAAGCTATTGAAGTTCGTTATTAATATCCTGATTCAGATAAAGTATGTCGAATGAAAAAGGGATTATTAAAAAATAGTATTTCCCATAAAAAAATTATATTGATCAATACACTTTTCAAAAAGTTATAGCACAATAAAGTTGAAAATGGAAAATACAAAATCGAAAATTTTCACACAAAAATAGCATTCGGTACCCATTTTCACCGTGAAGATAAAATAAAGTCCGAAATTTTTTTTTTGCATAATAAAGAATATTACATTAGCTTTAATTTAAGATATATATAAAGGTGTCAGACCTTCCGGAACATTTTCAAAAGTTAAGTTGAAAAAGTTAATTTTTTTTGAAAAAGTTGTCATTTTAAATCCCCCCTTGTGGGCAGGTTAAGGATTAAATTTATGATAACAATATACCAAACGAAATTTAATGATATTAAACATCTATACAAAAAAGAATTATATTGATATGTTCATTTTTGAAAAAGTTATGGCACTTTTAAGTAAAAATAATTGAAAAAATTTCGAAAATTAGCGATTTTTATATTTGTAATTTTTTTGGAGGTTTTCCCCAATTTACGGGGAACGAGGGAATTTTTTTCAATTTTTGAGGGTAATGCCTTCGACTAGATACAATTTGTGATCTTTTGACGTATCATTGAAAGAAATCGGTTCGGTGAGAGCTGAGAAAAAGTGGTAACAGACACAAAAAAAAAA